>NW_026607018.1:1045000-1274933 GCF_029890125.1 Rhinichthys klamathensis goyatoka
TACAATCTGATCTAACTGCTCCAGCTGTGTTTAGTTCTGGTTATTTATTTTTTATTATTTGAACCTTTTCCATTATTTTTAGGGCTGTCAGCCAATCAAACATTTTAAATTAATTTCATTTCATTTAAATATTACAGAATTTACATACAGGGTGTGAGTTATGTTGAGTTATTTTTAACATTGTCTTTAATGTAGTTACGTTTTATGTAGTTAAATTAATGCTTCCCAATGACAGCCCTAAATATTTAAAGTCTTTTTCCTTCTGTTCTTCTTTTAATTTTTATTTTTTAGATCACATCCTTTTCATTTTCTTATTTTTATTCCTAGCCTCTCATGCCTCTTCCTCCCTCTCGGGGTCAGAACCTGTATCTCCTATTTTTCCTCTTCCATCCTTCTATCCTCCACCCAAGACTGAATCCACTCAGAGGCCCAGCAGCCATGCTTTCTGTGACCACGCCCCCCGTCGACGCTTCTCCTCCGCCAGTAATACACTGTGCACCTTGTGTGTGTTTTTCGACCAATAGATTGGCATGAGTCTCTTCTCACTATCCAATCGCCATGCCACTAACTGCACTGCCTGAATAGCCCCAACCACCAGCCCAATTCATTTGGGATTTGGTTTAGTGTGTTTGGTGACTTGTTTACTGCTGCGGTTTGAATTGGTATTGAAGCAGTGTTTGGCTTTTGGAGGCCTCTTTTTGAAGATTTCAGTCTCTAAAGACCATCAGGCAACTAATGGGTTTTTAATGTGATTTTAACCATTCCAAGAAGCAATTTTACAGTGCACTGATGGCAAGTAGAAGAATCAAATGCTCAAGTTATTATGTGAATAAGCGTTTAAGTACTTGTACTATTGTTTCAAGATCTGTAGAGGAGTTAGATGTAGCTCAGCCTTATTTATATGGTGTGTCCAGTTATGGCTTGTGTCAGCTGTAAAAGGACATTAATTGAGTACAAGGCTGTTATAAGACTCTAAATGCCACTGACAGAATGATGTGATGGTGTGGGTTCGGCGATCCAGTGGCCCGTGAGACGGACACTAAGCTCTTAATCTCCACTGGCTCCTGGGGAAATGAAAGACAGAGAAGCAGTGACACTTGCTATCAGCTAGCTGTTTAAGACCTGGGATCATATCCACACTTGTATCATCAGAGAGAGAGAGAGAGAGTTCAACAGGAGATTTCCTATGTTACTCAAACTCACTCATACTGCAGTTTTGTCTTCTTTTTCTTCATCTAATATGCTTTCCTCCTCTGGCCCGGTTTACATTTTATATAAAAATCTGTTTGGAGTAATCCAGTCAGGCGAGACAGATTGTTGTTTACATCTGGTATTTACATTCATATTATTATTTTATTATTATTAATGAATTATTTTATTCAACAGGGATACATTAAATTAATCAAAAGTGACAGTAAAGACATTTTTAATGTTACAAAAGAGTTCTATTTCAAATAAATGCTGTTTTTCCCTGTTTTTTTCTTTCTATTCATCAAGGAATCCCGAAAAAAATGTTAAGCAGCACAACTGTTTTCAACATTCATAAAAAAAAAAATTATTGAGCACAGAATCAGCATATTAGAATGATTTCTGAAGGATCATGTGACACTGAAGACTGGAGTAATGATGCTGAAAATTCAGCCTTGCCATCACAGAAATAAATTACTTTTTAAAATATAATAAAATTGAAATCGGCTATTTGAAATTATAATAATATTTCACAATATTTATGTTTTACTGTATTTTGATCCAATAAATGTTGCCTTGGTGAGCATAAGAGACTTCTTTCAAAAACGTACATCTTATCAGCCCCACACTTTTAAACAGTAGTGTGTCACTTACATTAGTGTGTCAAAAAAGAACAAAACAAGTTATATCAAAAATTAAACAGAAATTCATTTTTTCAAAAACAACTTCACGCAAATTGATGTTGAAAATATCATTGGTCCTGAAAAGTCAATTAAATTAGAAAAATAAAGTGTACTCGGACATTTGAACTTAACTGCCTAAAATTGGTTATTTTATAGTGAAAGGTAACCAGCAGAGTTTAAATGTTGTAGCTCAACAGATAACTGAAAGGTGAGTAGGCAGTCCTTCACTCTTGTCCAAGACAGAGTATGCAGGATGAATAACCTTTTAGTTTTTCACTCCATTTAAGCCAAAATTCAGCACTGTCGACATATGATCAGAGCACCCGGCACCGATATTAATACCAGGTGTAAACATGGTCTTTATTTACTTCTGTAATGCTGTGCATGTGCAACTATTTTCGCCGTGTTTGTGCATCAAAATCATTGTATTAACACACTTACAGCCAAACATACAGTGGTACGCACCTGCCAGTTCCTGTTCACAGAGCGTGTGAATCACAGATACAGGGTTTACAGGGCCATTACCTGCTCAGGACTCCTGACACTTTGGTTTGTGGTATATAGAAAGTCAGACAGAAACAGTTTCTCTTTTTTTTCTATTATATTTCTCTGTGTGTCTGTAAACTTTCTGTTGTTGTGTTTGTTGTTGTTGTTGTTTTTGTTCCTAATTTTTATGAGTAATTGCCCCCTTTTGTTGTTCTTTTTGGTTTCCAAGGCAACCTTCCAGATGCTTTCTTTCATGGTTTTGACTCCTTTATTGGGGTTTGTAAGTAGCTCTTGTTGTTACTGCTCTACCTCTACACACACTTTTCAACACACACCTGCTTTTTTGCCTCGCTGGCCTTCTCCTCCTTGGCAGAGTGCACTCACCACCTGTCTGTTACGAGACTCCAACACACTCCGCCATAATGTGTTCAATAGGTGCGTTGCGTCTTACCTTTTGTTTTGCCCTCTTATTGTGTTTCCTCTCCTGGCGTTTTGTGTCCCAGGCCTCTTTGTGCTGGAGAGAGACATAAATGCACTCGTTTGGCCTCAGTTCTTAATAATTAAAGAGACAGTTGTGTTCCTCCAGGCCTTTCAAACACATACAGCTGCTTAAAGCCAAACACTTATGGGTACGAAATTATTAGTTTTAATGATACTTTTTTATATAATTACCATAATTGTTGTTGTTATTATTAATGGTATGGAAAGTATTATTATTACTATAATTAATTAGTGTTAGTAATATGAACAGCGCTTAGTATTACTTAGAAACTTGTACATCATTTATGTTACAGAGATGAATGACACTTAATCCTGCATATGATATTAAAATGTTATTTTCCTTTACACTACTGTTCAAAAGTTTGGGATATATATATATATATATTGTTTAAAAAATTCTTTGTTTTTGAAAGAAGTCTCATGCTCACCAAGGCTGCATTGTTTTTGATAAAAAACTGTAATATTGTGAAATATTATTACAACTTGAAATAACTGTTTTCTATTTTAATATATTTTAAAATGTATTAAAAAATATGTATTATTTTCATAAAAGAATCATAGTGACCCCAAACTTTTGTACGTTAGTGTATGTGTAAATGTACACACTGCTTGAATCTTGTTACCACAATAGCCCTATAAAAGCTTTCCAACTTTGACACTATTTGTTTTAGAGTTTAGTTTGTTATGAAACAAAACTTTCATTTTAATATGAAGCGACGGTGCTGTGATTAAAAATTCATAAATTATTCTAAATAATTTGGTGCCTCAGGAGAGCATTGAATGACCTTGTCTAAAATGTGTTCAATTTTTTTTTATCATTAATCCAAAATTACACTTAAGCCCTTTTAATTCCATTTGATAGTCCACAGTTTAATCCCAGTTTAAGATTATTGTTTAATTTTATTTGAAACCTGAGTGAAGTCAACAACATTTAGAGGGACTTTTACTGATCCTCTAATTATTTTAACGGTTATTATTTAAATGTAGATTATTTGTCATTAGGGACATTTGATATAAAGTGTGTGTGCGATATCTGATGGAATAACACCCAGGTCTCTAGACCGTAAATTATGAGCTCCAATTTCCTTTAGCGTCTCACATTTAGCAGCTGTTTCTAAACTCCTGGCTCTGTTAACAGAGCGATGAAACGTTTAAGAGGACGGGAGCACTGGTGTCATGATTGTGCTGAGAGGTGCTCATTTAGAGCCAATTGCGATGGACACAAAATCTGGAAAGAATTGTAGCCTTTAAAAGTCTAAGATAGGTATTCTGTCCCACAAAAGTGGAATTAATTGTTTTTAGGAACTTGACAAATTGATTGCAAATTGCTGGAGAAGATTGAAAATATTTTGAATTAAGAAGATAACTTTTTAGCCAAATTTAATGGAGAAAAAACCTGGGAAATGATGTTGCCTGTGTTTAACAGAAATAAATTCATAGTGTTAAATTATTCTAACTTAATTATGAATTTGAATGTGCCCATTTGCACAAAAAAAAAGCTGACATATGAAGTTTATAGTCGTTAAGAGGGGCTGCATTACAAACCAATGTAGACTTGCTGTAATTTAATGTAGGTTCTGGTGAAGAAAGTACTGTCTCTTTAAAAACATAGCTGCTTTTTATGTGTGTGATTGCGTGTGATGATGCTTTCTCACTCTTAGCATGTGGCTCCATGGTCACGCTCCTTCTGCAGCCTGGTCTGATGCATCATGGGTGTCTGTTTGAGTTTGCGTGTGCACACGCATGTGCTTTAAAGAGATGTGAAGTTGTTGACTGTTTATCTAGAAAGTACTTGTCAGTCATCAACTTCAGCCCTACAGAGTGACAGCAGCTCTTGGACCAATCAAAAGCCTGATATCTTCCCCTACTTCAGTCAAGCACAAGAGTCATTAAATAGAGACGTGAAGGAATAGTTCACACAGAAATTAATTTAGAATCATTTATTCGTGTTGTTCTAACCTGTATGACTTTTTGATGATTAAATTAGAAACTAGCGGTTTTCTAATGTAATATACACTCACCTAAAGGATTATTAGGAACACCATACTAATACTGTGTTTGACCCCCTTTCGCCTTCAGAACTGCCTTAATTCTACGTGGCATTGATTCAACAAGGTGCTGAAAGCATTCTTTAGAAATGTTGGCCCATATTGATAGGATAGCATCTTGCAGTTGATGGTGATTTGTGGGATGCATATCCAGGGCACGAAGCTCCCGTTCCACCACATCCCAAAGATGCTCTATTGGGTTGAGATCTGGTGACTGTGGGGGCCATTTTAGTACAGTGAACTCATTGTCATGTTCAAGAAACCAATTTGAAATGATTCGAGCTTTGTGACATGGTGCATTATCCTGCTGGAAGTAGCCATCAGAGGATGGGTACATGGTGGCCATAAAGGGATGGACATGGTCAGAAACAATGCTCAGGTAGGCCGTGGCATTTAAACGATGTCCAATTGGCACTAAGGGGCCTAAAGTGTGCCAAGAAAACATCCCCCAGACCATTAGACCACCACCACCAGCCTGCACAGTGGTAACAAGGCATGATGGATCCATGTTCTCATTCTGTTTACGCCAAATTCTGACTCTACCATCTGAATGTCTCAACAGAAATCGAGACTCATCAGACCAAGCAACATTTTTCCAGTCTTCAACTGTCCAATTTTGGTGAGCTCTTGCAAATTGTAGCCTCTTTTTCCTATTTGTAGTGGAGATGAGTGGTACCCGGTGGGGTCTTCTGCTGTTGTAGCCCATCCGCCTCAAGGTTGTGCGTGTTGTGGCTTCACAAATGCTTTGCTGCATACCTCGGTTGTAACGAGTGGTTATTTCAGTCAAAGTTGCTCTTCTATCAGCTTGAATCAGTCGGCCCATTCTCCTCTGACCTCTGGCATCAACAAGGCATTTTCGCCCACAGGACTGCCGCATACTGGATGTTTTCCCCTTTTCACACCATTCTTTGTAAACCCTAGAAATGGTTGTGCGTGAAAATCCCAGTAACTGAGCAGATTGTGAAATACTCAGACCGGCCCGTCTGGCACCAACAACCATGCCACGCTCAAAATTGCTTAAATCACCTTTCTTTCCCATTCTGACATTCAGTTTGGAGTTCAGGAGATTGTATTGACCAGGACCACACCCCTAAATACATTGAAGCAACTGCCATGTGATTGGTTGATTAGATAATTGCATTAATGCGAAATTGAACAGGTGTTCCTAATAATCCTTTAGGTGAATGTATTTTTTTTTTTTTTTTTTTTTTCCTGTGATGGCAAAGCTGAATTTTCAGCATCATTACTCCAGTCTTCAGTTTCACATGATCCTTCAGAAATCATTCTAATATGCTGATTTGCTGCTCAAGAAACAATTATTATTATCAACGTAGAAAACAGTTATAGTTATTAGAAACGCCGTTACAGTACATTTTTTCACGATTCAAAAGAACAGCATATATTTGAAATCGAAATCTTTCGTAACATTATAAATATCTTTACTCTCATTTTGAATCAACAATAGTCACAAAGGTTTGGAACAACATGAGCGTAAGAAACATGACAATTTAAATTTTTGGGTGAACTATCTACCTTTTAACAAGAGATCGTATATTTGTATATTAGTTCAACCTAGGACATCCATTAATGATCGTTTCCTCATTTATTTAATGTTCTATTTCACAGTTTAAATTTGTTCATTCTTTTGGCCTCGATGAGTTGTTTTTTAAGGCTGTGGCATAGGACATTCATGAAGAGATCCCCTGGAAGCCTTTCAAACAGATGGGGTCAGATTCTCAGTATTTGGTCCAGTGATCCATGGCTTTGTCCACTGTCGCCATTGAAAAGCTAAACATAGGAACTGAATAAAAAACTGAGATGTACAGGGATCGATTTCAGTATGAATGTGTTTTATGTCCTGCTGGTCTGGTCGATAAAGTCCAGCCTGTGACTCATAGAAACTCTTGAGGATCTTAATATGTTCCTCTGAACCCCTACAGAGACTTTAATGACCACACTGATGCCCGGGTACTGCACGTCCAGACAAATAGGGACTCTGTGATCGCTGGACTGCAGGGGGCAATTTCATTTCAGTCCACCCAGTTCAGAAAACTGATGTAGTGTCTTCTTCAGTTCATCTCCTGAATCAGGCAAATTGAAAAGGAACTGAGGCCAAATCTGGAATTTATTGATAAAATGGTTAAAGGAATAGTTCACCCAGAACTCAAAGTTCATTTACAAACCCAAATGACTTACACTACTGTTCAAAAGTTTGGGTTCAGTAAGATTTTTTTTTCCAAAGAAATTAATACTTTTATTCAGAAAATCTATCAAAGTATGGGTACTTTTAAAGTGGTCTTTATGACTCATGGACTGTATCTTAAGTCTTCTGATTATTTCTGATACCTATATGTGAGGAACAAACCTAGAAATTGAGTTGTCATTCACTGAAAATTTGGTTTGTGGTTGGGTTGTTCTTTTGAGTCTAATCTTTTCAGTGAATCATTTGATCAGATTCGCTAATGAAAAATGATTCTAAATGATGACCGAAATGTCCATTTGGGTGAACTATCAATTTAATTGAAGGCATTCATATTCAAACTGAGCAGAAAGGAAAACAACCTCATTTCTGTTGATCTGTTGCTGAAATTTGTATGTTGCAGCCTCGCAGCCAGCACTTTTACATGCAGAGTTTAGAAAACGTGTGGAAATAGCAGCAAATGTGCTTTATTGTTTACTATTGATAATCTTATATGCTGTTTGTGTTTTAAGTGGTGTGTATAAAGGCACGTTCACACCAAGGACTATAACAATAAATATATAGTTTTACAAATTGTTCTACATTTCAAAGAAAAGCATTGTCCACACCACAACTATAACGATACACAGAGGAATATCACTTTCACAATTGTTTCCAGCTGATGAATGATAAAAACATTGACAGCCAATCAGAATCCATCCTGCTTTAAAGAACACAAGCATTTAAAGCGTCAGATGACCGAACTGCAATGCGCGCTTATAATATTATGGTTATCTTTATAGTTATCGTTCTTGGTGTAAACAGGCCTTAAATGTGTTTGTTAAACATTTTGTCCACCTTTTAGGAACACTGAGAGTTGAGCCCAATCCTTGTCATGCTGTTTTTTTACCCTTGTGTTTCCTAAAGGCCCTTCATTCAGATGACTGGTGTTCATTTGTCATATTTATTTTAGAATGGAAAAATCACTGTTAAAGATGATCCTCTTCATATGTATCCCATTGGAATCAAGATATTGTCAAACCCGAACTCTTGTGTGTTAAATATATAAGAACCAGTGTTATTTTACTATTATTCTACTGCACTCTTATAGTGTTTATTCAAATTTTAAAGTTGTTGTTATTTTGTGCTTTTAGCTTTAATTGATTTTTATTTCAGTTTTAGTCATTTTATTACTTCAACTTAAACATATATTTTATTTCATTTTTGTTTAAGTTTTTTAAAGAATTTAATCTAATGTTAGTTTCAATTAACTTTATTTAATTTTAATAGCTAAGTTAAGTTAACAATAACAACACTGCTGAGAACAGGGTTTAGTTATGATCAACTGCTATTTGGCCTTCATGTCAATGTTTTCACTCTGAGAGGCATGACCCTTAAAGGCTGGTGTGTAGTGGATTTTTAGCATGTATGGGCTGGTCAGTGGCCATATATGTAGAAAAGAAATGTCTTTGCTGACTGTCTGTATTTCCACGGCAGGTTCCGTCCATGCCACCTCTATAGCAGCATCACGTGTGGAACAGGCGCTGTCTGAGGTGGCCTCCTCCCTCCAGAGCAGCGCTCCAAAACAGGGACCCCTCCACCCTTGGATGACCCTCGCCCAGATCTGGCTGCATGCAGGTATAAACACAGCCCTCATTTGCATCTTGTTAACATAAGCCACACCCATATCATGTTTTTGCACTGTATGAGGTCCAGGTTTAATGAACTGCAAATTCTGTGGTCTTGCTATAAAATACCTACTTCATTTATAAACAAACCGTAAGAGTGCACCACGTTCAAATATAGAAAGCTTATTCCTCACTGCTTTGTGAACCCAGGTTGTTATTAATAGCTGCCTTTGTCCAAACAAATACATTAGGAAAACCACATCCAGCAGGATCGAATTACCCATCTGGATACTTTTGCTCTCTGTCTACAATCAGCATTTACAAGCAGGTGCATATTTGTGAATTTGGCTGAATTAAATGCAATAAAGTTTACGAAAGTTCTGCGTCATCTTGCGTCATTGGTTCGATTCATATGCTACGCAAGTATTGATAAAAGGGGTAGTTTTTTTTTTAATGCTGATACCTTGGATTTTTTTAGGCCTATTGTGGACAGCTGACTCCAGAAGTTTTCATATTATGTGCTTTGGTTAGTTCATAGTAGTGAAACAAACTAAACTTTTTCATTAAAAATTAAAATTGCGTCATTATTTACTCACCCTCATGTCATTCCAAACCCATAAGACTTTTGTTAATCTTCGGAACACAAATGAAGAATTTTTTAAAGAAATCGGAGTCTTCTGTCTCTCCAATGACAGCCTATGCAACTACCACTTTGACACAAAAAGTTCATAAAAAGATTGTACAACTAATCCATATGAATCGGGCAGTTTAGTATACATTTTCTGAAGCGAGTCGATCGCTTTATATTATGAGCAGATTGAATTTAGGCTTTTATTCACATATAAATATTGCAGAAGCTCAAACGTGCTGCGTAACACACGAGAACGAACCTCATTGGTTCTCTCACGTCCAGCTAGCGAGCTTCCATGTACCACAACTGATGTGTGCATTGATGAATGTTTATATGTGAATAAAAGTTTAAATCAAATCTGTTTGGACTAAACTGCTTCATTCATATGGATTAGTTTTACAAACTCTATGAACTTGCTGAAGCGTCAAAGTGGTAGTTGCGTAGACTGTCAATGGAGGAACAGAAATCTCTCAGATTTCATTAAAGATATCTTCATTTGTGTTCCGAAGATGAACGAAAGTCTTAAGGGTTTGGAACGACATGAGGGTGAGTAAATGATGACAGAATTTTATGCCATATCCCAACATATTTTAAACACTTAATTCAATTAAAATAGTAAGACACTATAGGGCTGTTACCAATCAAATAAAACTAGGATCAACAAAAGCCATCTCTGCACTGTCGATGACACTTCTGTGACATTCAGCTGCAACTGAAGTGGCATTTAGATGTAGTTACACAGACTGTTTAATCTTATTCAGAGGTGGCCTGAATGAATTAACACTACAATTACATTTGCATAAATAATACTATGAGGTTATTGTTCCAAATTTAAAATATTTAAATGTGAAATTATACTTTAAAAAGTAAATGATACTTTAAAAATGAAATTAAAACCACCAGTAAGTGACAGCACATCAGTGTCTTAATTAGTGAGTCATTGAATGAATAATTCAAACTGACGGATTCATTAAAAAAATAATAATAATAATTGGTCACAGTCTTTATGAATGGGTAAAGGCATAAATGTTGCCTTTTATTTCAACTAACTGAAATAAAAATAAAAATTCAAGTACTAAAATTACTGAAAACTAAAACTGAAATAAAAATAAAGATAAATATTTCATGTAATTAAAATGAAAACTGAGAATATAAAAAAATAGTCAAAATATGAATAAATGCTATAATGCTACATAATACTAAATTTGGGGGAAATTGAGATACTAAAATTGGGAAAAGCGTCTCTCAAAAAAAAATCCTTTAATTTGTCGTCTCAGTATAAAGCAATCAACTTGGATACTAATACTAATTATTCTTTAACCAGCTTGGCTGTCACTGAGCCAAGTTAGGGAACCTTAGCAGGACTTGGCAGGGTGAGAAAGGTGTCAAGAGTGAAGTATGCTTAGTAGTCACTTTCCCTGAGTTTGTTGGTTGGCTGAAGAGGCAGGACACCCCATCAGTTCCTCTGTCTCATCACCGTTTCTGAACCATTAAACGGTTGAGGCTGATGATGTAGCTGACAGCCTGTCTGAGAATCCCTTTCCTGTGTGACTCGAGATAAGAAAGAAACTCAACGATCAGTCCTCCCCAACAATGCTTCTTTCTCTATTTTCTCTTTATATCTTATTTTTCTTTCTCTGTCTCTCCATAGCGGAGGTGTATATTGGAATGGGAAAGGCGGCGGAGGCGACAGCGTGTACGCAGGAAGCAGCCAACCTGTTCCCCATGTCCCATAACGTGTTGTTTATGAAGGGTCAGGTGGCAGAGCTGCGGGGGAACGTGGACGAGGCCAAACGCTGGTACGAGGAGGCTCTGTCCATCAGCCCCACCCACGTCAAGACCATGCAGAGAATGGTGAGCAAGTTTTCTACCCGCTAACACAAACCCGGTGCGGTTTTACATATTCATTAAGGCATAATTTAGTATGTTTATAAAGCCATTAACTGGCTGCTCCCCACAACGATTTCAGGATTTACTCTTCTTATAGGAATGTTTAGTGTGTGCTAGATTGGCATGCTGAGATTGAGGAGAGAGACAAGATCTCATCCCGTGTCACTATTTAGCAGACAATGAGTCCAGGGTGTTGAGACTTGTCAGACAATGTGTGTGTGTGTGTGTGTGTGTGTGTGTGTGTGTGTGTGTGTGTGTGTGTGTGTGTGTGTGTGTGTGTGTGTGTGTGTGTGTGTGTGTGTGTGTGTGTGTGTGTGTGTGTGTGTGTGTGTGTGTGTGTGTGTGCGTGCTGCTGTCTCCTGGGGTGTTTGTGTGTGTCTTAATAGTAAGCAGAAATGTCACGTCTCATAAAGGAACTCCCTGTAGTAGACAGCAGCAGGAGGAAGCATTGCCCCTGTCTCTGTCAAATCTCTCTCTCTGACCTTCTTTTGTGTGTGTGTGTCTGTTTATGTGTCTGACACGGTTCTAACAGCAGGACAGTGGACGGCATCTGAACTCTCAGAGCTGCTCACACTATCCTTTTTTAAAAACCACAGATTATATAAACTATAAGAAATAATAATATATTTTTAATATAATATATTTTTAATATAATTATATAATAATATTATATTACATAATTGAATCAAAACAAACAGTTTTTTCCCCATATATTGTTACTTATCAATATTTTAGATCAGTTTTACAATATAAATAGATGAACTGTTTTCTAAAAAGGCCATGTTGTACTCTAATTCATGAATTTATAATGCTTTTTAATGTGGGTCAAATTTGAGGCTAAAAGGTATGTGCAGTTTTTAAATCAAAAGGAGGATTTACATTTTTTCCAGATTCCACGTTCCATATTTTTTTTACCAGCAATAGTTAAAAACCCTCTTCCTCTTTTGATTTGTCTTTTTGCAGGGTCTGATATTGCATCAGCTACAGAGGTACAGTCTCGCGGAGAAGTTCTTGCGTGATGCGGTGCAGGTGAACAGTACGGCACATGACGTGTGGAACAGTCTGGGTGAGGTGCTGCAAGCCCAGGGCAACGACACCGCCGCGACCGAATGCTTCCTTACTGCCCTGGAGCTGGAGGCCAGCTGCCCCATCTTACCTTTCACCATCATTCCCCGCACCCTCTAAGACACTCCGAACAAAAACGTCTGTCCGAGAGTCGTGCATGAACCACAGCCCTTAATCGCACACAAACGCCCAACCCTGAAACTTCTCTTCTATCCTGGAATGCCTTTCCCACCCCTCTAAACGTTTTATCTGTTCTCAGATGTGGATCTGCAGAAAAATCAACTCTGATTGACACGGTTATCAGTGTGAACTCTTTTACACTGCTTCGCTCTCGTTCTTTTTTCCTCTTCCCTCTTCCTTCCTTCTTTCCCTGCTAGAATGTCCTCCTGCTTCTGTACATCATAGTGGTGCTGCCCATCTTAAATCCCCGCTCCCTTCAGCACTCTCATTGGTCAGTTTCACGCCACTGTATGATTGGACCAATGAGAAACCTGTACAAGCTGTTGTCACAGTGGAGCGGGTGATTGATGCAGCGGTTTCATCAAACCACAGTGCTTCCTTTTTGGCCGAAACATGTCCTGAAACATACAATCTCGAGATTCTAGTAGCTGTGTGTCATACGAACCAATAATAACACTGACACAGAGACGGTCAAAAGTGTCTATACATGTGCTGTGTGTTTGTGCAGAGTTAAATGGACGGTGAGAGAGTGTCCTTTATATGTGTAACTATCCAGAATCTGTGGCGTGTGCGCATGCTTATTTTGAATGGAATACTTGACACGCTGTTACAGTGGATCCCTGTTACACGCACAAGTGTGATAGATTGTGTTTCCATGCTGTTGTTCCTGAGGGCAGGTGTGCCAACCTTGTTATGACTCCTAGAGAAACATTACGTCCCCGCTCTGATCAAACGCTCTATTGTTTATATACTCTATGTACAAAAGAATCACCTAGAGCAAATGGAACGGATGCCAAAAGAACAACTATTCTAAAAGCAAATATTTTATCTTGGTTCTCGTTAAAAGAGAAGATAAATCTAGTTTTGGACATGTCGTTTTGTTTGTTGGTTTATTTTTCCACATTTATCATGATTGAGAGGTCAAGATTTATATTGTTGATTTATCAGAGATGTGTTATATTAGATGTTTATTTATCTGTCTCAGTGGCCATGTGTTAGACTGTATTCCGTGTGTGTGTGGTGTGACAGACACGTTGAACTCTCCGATATGCAAACTATCTTCATAATGGTCAAAATGATTTCAGCCACATAAGAGAGAGAAAGTGGAAGATTGTATGCGTGTACTTGAAGTCTTAGCAATGTCAATCACAGGGCCAAACACACAACTGGAAAAGCTGTTTTATGATGTCAATAAATGATCGATTGTGAAAAGTCTGTGTTTTCGTTTGTTATTCCTTTATTTTAGGACAGCTAATATCGATTTGACTGTCAGAGAATTTTTGGTTGCACTTTATTTTACAGTAGGTGTACTTGTAGTGTACTTACAAGTACTGGGTAGGTAACTACATGGGTTAAGGTTAGGTTTAGGGGTAGGTTCAGGGTTAGTACCTAGTTATTACCCAGTTATTGCAATTACTAAAGCAAGTACTTAATATGTACAGGACTAAAATAAAGTGCTACCAAATTTTCTCCTAATTGTGACTATTTTATACAATTGCATATTTATATCTCACAATTGTGTCTATTTTTCATAGTTGCGACTGCATATCTCAAAATGTCGCTGTTTCTTATTTTAGGTGATTGGAAATGGGACTAACCACAGTCTGTCCTCGAGGGGAGATAGAGATACCTTCATGTCTGTGCTATAAACTGGATGTATTATTCAGGTAACTAACTACAAATATGTAAACAGTCTGAAGGTGCACTCACATTAACAAACTTTCACGGGCAAAAAAGGTCCATTGTCGATTGTCAATAGTGTATGAAGCACAGCTCACACAAATGTCACTTTCAATCTCAGCATCTTTCTTTTGGTCAACACTGCAAATTTCCATGACAAACGGAAGCTGAAGTGAAATCTGCGTTTGTAAATATTTCGCCCCTCATGTGGAATTCCTGATCGTTCCTATTGAAATTACTGGATTTAGCCTGCAAAATTTCACAACAATGGTAAATGTGACCACACCTTATTCTTACTCTGCCATAACGTTAACTTAGCTGACCTGAAGAGTATGGGATCTGACCTGAAGAGTATGGGGTTTCTAAATTTGTGGGTGTTTATAAATCATGCAATTGAAATGATGCCCTTCACCCGGCCCAACCTACTGTTACGGGACAGAGGTGAGAGATGTCTATATTTACCAGTTTCTTCTTGCGCTGATTGGTTGATTACCTGAACGTGCCCCTCCCAAACTTTGTTAAATAAAACTTCATTTCGTAGAATGTAGTCCATACTTCTATTGCGTTATGACTTGCATTCTGAAACATATCAAAACGTTATGACGTGAAACCGAACTCGCCTTTGCATTGACATATGAAAAGCTAAGAGTATGTTTCAGGCCCTACTTTTCCTGTTTAATTTCTTTTCGTGTCACTCACTCACGTTTCCTTACATGCGCTGCTGACATCATCTCATGCATATTAAATGAGCCCACTGTTCCCCTGACTTGTGGTACGGATGAATACCTTAAAAAGCTCTCAAAGATTGATGAAGGTCCAAAAGCTCAGAAGAAGAAAAAAAATACAGAGAAAAGACAAGGGCAAGCTGCCTCTGAAAACTAGCGAATGAATGATGTGGCCTAATAAAAAAGGAGTGAGGGAGAAAGAAGGATCTGAGGTGGGAAATGTAGAAGGTGAATTATTTAATGCACTTACAGGGCTGCCTTAAACTAATGAGTGCTTGCCGCTTGCTTTACGGGACAGGCCGCACTCCCAGGAGCAACCTAGGACGTAAAAAGAGCTTCAGCAAGAATTTGGTCATTATTAAAGAGGTGTGTTTTAGCGTCTGACAAAATGTTTATGCCCCTTGAGACCTCTTCTTTGCTTCATTCCTGCTGTAAAGTGGCGAACATTATAAACAGCCCAATACGGCCCAATGCTGGATCTTTGATCTGGGTCAGGAGCATGTTGAACCCTAATGAGCCCTCAGAGACAGCTTTATTCCCCTGGCTTCTGTAAACACTAAAAACTAGTCCTGACCAGTGTATCTCTGAGGGGTTTCCTTTGATCATTTTCAGTTGCAAAGCATCAACGTTGCCTGAAATATGATTGAGAGGTTTGAGCTGTCACTGACCATTGTACAATGTGGTACCTGATTGTACATCAGGCCCCCAAACAAAACACTGAATTTGAAGTGATTACTAAGGCAACCATCACTGTTATTACTGCACGTCTTGTGGTTAGGTGTTTGTCACATCCCTAACCCTAAATAGTAAACTTCAGTGTGTAACTCATCCCTAACAAACATTTCCAAAGTTTAGCTATCATTAAAAAAATCCTCAGTAATACACTTAACAACACCCTAGCAACCACCCAAAAAAAACAAGAAACACTAAGCAATGCCAGAGAACCCGCATATAACACTAACAAACCCTTTGCAACACCCTAGCAATCACTCTAAATACTTTAAAACTTAGTAACACCCTAGCAACCACCCAAAAAAAAACAAGAAACACCAAGCAATGCCAGAGAACCCACATATAACACTAACAAACCCTTTGCAACATCCTAGCAATCATTCAAAATACCCTAAAACTTAGCAACACCTTAGCAACCACACACAATACCCTAACAAACACTTGACAGCACCTAACAATCATTCAAAATACCTTAACACTTAGCAATGCCCTATCAACCACACAGATCATCCTAGCAAGCACTTAGCAACGACCTGGCAACCACCAAAAATACCCTAACAAACAATTAGCATCATCCTAGCAACCAAACAATACCCTATCAAATCCTTAAATAGCAATGATCTAGCAATCATTCAAAATACCAGAATACTTAGCAACACCCTAGCAACCACCCACAATACCCTAACACTTAGCAATGCCCTGGCAACCACCCAAAATACCCTAACAAACAATTGCAACACAGCCCATACCCATACAAAAACACTTTAGGTAAAAACTTCTCAGAAGACCTTAGCAACTCCTTAGAAGCACCCAGGTGACCACCCAGAACACCCTTGCATTGTGGCAGCCAGTTTTGCGGGCAAGAATCAGTCACATTCGTGATGATTTAATATAAGGTAAAATATAATGTAAATGTTCAGTGAAAGTATTTAGAAATTGTGAATATCTAGTGATTTTAAACATTTAATTTATGTGATATAGAAAAAGCTTTTATTTTAATCTCATCTCTGCAGTGGTCTCTCTCTCTGTTCTCTCTGGACTGTGGCTTGTGTTTCATTGGTATTACTGCTCTGATCCTGTCATTGATTGGCAACCCAGCTCAATTCTCACATCAGAGAACACTGAATCAATACGAGAGACTCCAGAGAGGACTCCAGAGAGTTTGTTTATAGGGTGAGCTCGCATTCTCACACAGCAATGGGACAATGTGTCTATGGCATTCAGGATGATGTCCTGTCAAGGCATATACAGAACCATTAGAAGCATTTAAGGGATAGTTCAATCGAAAATGAATTTGTGTCATCATGTTTCAAACACATATGGCTTTATTCTGTGGAACACCAGACTTTATTTTTTTAATTGATAACCCCTCATTTTGGTGCAAATACTCTGAAGTTTCTGACACATTCAGTTATTTCTCCAGAAAACCTGCAATAGTGTTTGCCCAAGGATTCATGCCCTCCGCTCACATGCCCATCCACATGTTCGCTGGCGATTATCCCAGTGAGGGGTGTTGACATTGCACAAGGACTTTTACTGTCATTTGTCCAAACAACATTAGCTTCACATATAATGTACCCATAGTTTGCACTGGCTTTTGGACATGTAGGAAAAGCGTGTCTTAATGAAAGTTTGTGAGCTAGTGAAATTGTGTAAGGTGACACCTCTAGCCGTGACTCCTGCTGTTTCACAGACTTAAAGTGTTGATAGCAATGTGTCATCTATCACCAGCAGATTAGTCAGTATATGTGAGAGAGAGACATAGAAATGTTGTTCATTGTTTTGTAGCATGACAGTCCTTGGTGTCAGTGTCACACGTTGAGCATTCTCAGGGGTCGTGACCCTTCACTCAGGTCTATGCAGTCTTGTGTTTGGATCAGTATTGCAGTTCTAACTGGGCATAACCAAATGTCTTCCTATATCATATTTAGGTGTCGAGCATCATTTCAGAGATTTTCAATGGCATACGTTACAAGCTACTATCAAAGATGACATCCAAACTCTTAACCTGAATAGACAGGCAAATTATGGAATTATCAATAATAAGTGAAAAGCTGTCGAATTTTTCCAAATGGATTTAGTGCCAACAAAAAGAACATCAGTTTTAACTCATCCCTAACAAACATTTCCAAAGTTCTAGCTATCATTAAAAAAATCCTCAGCAATACACTTAGTAACCACCCCAAAAAAACAAGAAACACCAAGCAATGCCAGAGAACCCACATATAACACTAACAAACCCTTTGCAACACGCATAGCAATCATTCAAAAATACCCTAAAACTTAGCAACACCTTAGCAACCACACAGATCATCCTAGCAAGCACTTAGCAACGACCTGGCAACCACTAAAAATACCCTAACAAACAATTAGCATCATATAGCAACCAAACAATACCCTAGCAAATAGTTAAATAGCAATGATTTAGCAATCATTCAAAATACCAGAATACTTAGCAACACCCTAGCAACCACCCATAATACCCTAACACTTAGTAATGCATTAGAAACCACCCAAAATATGCCCTATAGCAACCACACAGATCATCCTACCAAACCCTTAGCAATGCCCTGGCAACATGAATACCGATGCAAAAAGAACATCGGTTTTTATCAGTATTTAGCTTGAGAAAATTGCACGAGAACCAGGATTTGATCTCATCTAAACCGTCCAAGAGGGAAAAAGAAAGAAGAGTACAATTAGGCTCGGAGGACAAATAGAGCTGAGGGTCATCCACATAGCAGTGGAAATGAATACCAGATTCCCTAAAAATGTGATCAAGAGGTGATAAGTATAGATAATAAAGAAAAGACAGTGCATGGTAATAGATGAGGAATATGAAATTAAGTTGGACAAATTGAGTGCGACCGGAGAAATAGGATCTAAACCAAGTGAGAGGGACACCAGAAATATCAATATAGTTTATTTTATCTAAAAGAACTTGATGAGAAATGGTATTGAATGCCACACCTAGATCAAGCAAGATAAGTATAGTTAAGAGTCCAGAATCAGCTGCCATCAACAGACCATTGGTAACTTTTACCATAGCAGTCTCTGTGCTATGTAATGGACGTAAACTAGACTGAAAATGTACAAACAGACGGACATAAGCTGCAACAATATTTTCCAATATTTTGATAGATATAGTAAATTAGAAATTAGACGAAAGTCGGAAAAATTATTAGGGTCAGCACCAGATTTCTTAAGCTTTGGAGTTATTACGGCAGTCTTAAGAGATGAAGGAACAACACCTGAGGTGAGAGAAGAATGTATAATATGATGTCTGTTATTAGACCAGATAATGAAGGTATACATGCTTTGACCAAGTGAGTGGGGAGTGGGTCTAACTGACAGGAACACTTGGATTGTCGAATAAGACCAGATGTTTCGTCAACAGTTGGAAGTTCAAAACTATAGAGTGGAGAAAGGAGAGGATCATATGAAGATAGTTACAGTGGATCACATGCCATTTTATTTTGGAAAATGAATTGCTGATGAATATGGTCAATTTTGGCATTAAAAAAGGGTCATGAATTTGTTACTGCTAACTTCAATAATCGGTGCATCTGTTGTCTTGTCTAAAAGTTCTTCTACCCTCTAAGAATTGTGTAACTTATCTAATTACCGGTAATACAAATCAACACACAAACACACCAGTCAGTTTTAGTTTATGTTATGTTTATAAGCTTTCCTTGTGGGAACCAAAAAATGTCCCCACAAGGAGAAGGATTTCGGATATTGCCATCTTTGTGACGATATTTTGCCCCCAACGGTTTCTTCCTGCTGTTCCACTCTGAAGTTACTCAAGGCTGCTGACACGAGGTGGTACAAATTATGTATTTCCCACAGGGGTCTCCAGTCTTTAGCAAACTTGTAACAGCAGATGACTGTCCTATCAGCACGTCCTTCCTACACAAACACAAACATACACATACCGAAAGCCTCACAATCTCCTCATCCATCCATCCATCCCTCGCCTGGAAGCGTGGGAGGAGAAGGAACAGATGGAGACTGGGGAAAGAGATGGACATAGCAGGAACACCCAGTGAGAGAGAGGGGGGAGGGGGGGGATTATGGGAAGGACTTGCAGTACTCTGTTTAAAAAAAAGAGAAAATTCAATTCAAGTTAATTAACTTTATTTATAGCACACATAACAGTGGTGATTGTCTCCAAGCAGCTTTACAAAGTGGCAGGAATAAAGGCCCAAGTGAGCAACCAAGCAGAGAAATGCACTTAGACTGACACAAGAATACATCCTGGCAAGAGCCACTTGAGCTGAATATGGGGAGAATAGATCAAAGAGACACTGAGGTGTAGTCCTGTGGGACAGTAAGACTCCAGGGAGAACTGGTCATCCGAAGAAATTCATCGGATCAATCTGTAAACACTGAATGCGCCAGTATTTTTTTTCCACCCAAGACCACTTTTATTTGCACTTAGTTGTGTAATAATATTTGTAAATTAAATTAAATTAATATTTAGGAAAACTGGATGCATATGCAGAATGAGGTCCAAAAATGACGTGAAAATGACGACAAACCTGGCGCGAAGCACCAGACTAGGCCAGGCTACATTTGAAAGTAACTCGAATTATATTTTGAGTGTAATGGTAGAGAACAGTTTTACTACTTTGTAAATTCTTGGCTTCGGAAGATTAAAACTGTAGTGCACAAATAATTAGAAATAGTTTTCGGATAGTCTTATAGTGTTTTGTTTTTATCATCACTGGAGCTTGACAGTCACCGGCTCTTTCCCTTTTCATCTGTAACGGCGTGATGGTGAGTAAACGATGACAGAATGTTAATTATAAATTAAAATAATATATAAATCGGTCCTTCAAAGGTTGAGTGAAGATACTGTATATCAGTGATGGCAATGGCATTAGCCTGTCACACACCGTCCAAGTTATTTTGAGATCCTAGGCTACAACATGCTGTTCAATGTGACTTGTCCTAAATGTGGATGCATTTTACAATATCAATCAACAACACAGCCTTTACTCTCTATGTAGCCATGTGTGTGAAGTGTGAACGGCAAACTATCCTTTGTGCTGCTTGATAGTGTGTGTTTACGTGGTTGTGTTCAGTTTCTCGTGTTACTGTAATGCAAGCCTGTATTCTTTCAGTGTCCAGTCTGTTGCTGCAATGTGTATGTGCGTGTGAAATATTAATGCAGTGTTTCACTTCAGCATCATTTAACCCCACAGAGCAGCCTGTCAATCAATAAGCCCCATCCCATCTGTAGGATGACCTCACTCTCTCTGTTCGGCGATGCAGCAGGGCAGGGACTCCCTCACAAACACAGGCAGACACAGTCAAGCGCGAGGTGGAACAGTTCAAATGCTGATGGCTGCATTCTTCAACTGCCCACTTGCTATACACTCATATCTCATTTCCCCCGCTGTGCATTTTTCTTCCACCATATGGGCTTCCCCACCACAAACACACATGGCTTTCCCAGACCACTCTGGAGTTGTGCCAAACACTCATGCACACTGCGCACTGACTAATTATTCAACTCCAGTGATGGTCCGTAGAGCAGAATCTGCAATGCGCGTGCCGTGACAGCTAAAGGAACACACTCGGTAATTAATCATGGGTTTTGGGAGATTCACAAGGTCGCTGTGTTGACATGAAATCTTTTTATGAGCGACATGGGTATACTTTACTAAGGTTTAAGGCAGTCGGCAGGTTATGAATGAATGAATGAATGAATGAATGAATGAATAATTTATTTCTTTTCTTTTCTTTTTCCTCTTCAGAACATGATCATTAGTAACAGAACATATTTTAACAAAAAATAATAAGAACAAAATCTCAGCATGTTCAAAAGAAAAGAAAAAATATAGAAAAAAAAAGGAGAAGGAAGAAGCTAACTTATATTTGCCTTCCCCTTTTACACATCTAGCTTTGAAACGGCTACTGTTTTCTCTTTACAAAGTATCATAATTTATCCTTTTTGAGAGAAAAAAAAAACGTAATCATTTGCAGTACATTTATCTAAAAATAAATCACACAATACAATTATAAAATAAGAAAGAAAGACACAAATAATATAAAAACACAAAATGTAATACTAACAATAATATAAATATTAATGAAATGGCAAGAAACAGACTGTGTGGTTATTCAAATCAACCTCTTAAAGAGGAAATGAGACATCCCAAATCCACCTTAATTCATATACTTTTCTAATATAGACATTTTAAACCTTGTTTTAAATTGCACAATATGATTGCTTTCCTTAATTATTACAGGTAAATTATTCCACAACCTCACCCCATTGACAGATATGCACATGCTTTTGAGCAGTGACTAATGACTAATGACTTTTTTGGACAACTGCATGTGCCTTTAATGTTGCAGAGGAGGTGCTGAACCCTCTGTCAGTTATATTGCAAAATAAAGCCTGACGAGGCATTGTGTATATTCCCAGACAGCAACAAAGTGTCGGCCCAGTCTGGGCCGTGTGGAATCCAAGTGTACCAGATGTGGGCCGGATCTGGGCAGACACTATATTGGTGTCTGGGTTGGGTTTATTTTGTGATAATGAACGATTGACTGTAGTGTACATCATCCAACCAATGTTACCTAGTTTCGCTAGAGAAATAAGCACCCCGGGCACCCCTTTGAAAGTGATTTTGTTCCAGTTTTCTAGGCCTATGATGTTTTGCCAAAATCTTTGATCATTTTTATTTCTCGGATCGTTTCTAGTCCTATTCATAAATCACTGCACAATGAAATTTTTCATGAAAAAAAAAAAAAAATCCTTTTTGATTTAAAAACTTTTTTTAATCTTTAAAGATGACGAAATTAAAATTCACGTGTTTTGACCTTGTAATTTGTGTTTGTCCTACGTGGGACTCGAGACCGGTGTGTCTCACAATCATGCATTTTTAAGTGCGACTGAAATGTCCACAAACTTTTTCTGACTGTATATTTTCTACGGACCCCCCCCCATGGTTGAATTATTTTTCTTTCCATCTGAGCAGGTCGGGGTGTTAACAGATGACAAAAGCTCCTGATACATTTGATAGATACATGATACATGATACATACATTCTGTGATGCAATGTGAGTTATAGTCTGTGTGTGACCCATCGTCTGGTTTCTCTCATGCATCTCTCTGGACAGCTGTTAGCCTGCAGTACTTATGTTTTGTTTTTTTGGACAACTGCATGTGCCTTTAATGTTGCAGAGGAGGTGCTGAACCCTCTGTCAGTTATAAATTAAAAATCCTCTGCCGGATGATTTGCCAGCTCAGGGGTCAAGAGGGAGCCATCGGGATAAGATGACCTTATTGGCACTGCGTGAATACAGAGTAAATGAGTGAATGACAGGCCTTTAGAGTGTCGTCTATGCATGCGGTTTAAAGTGGCACACTAGATAGAGACTATATATTCAGCACTGCTGGGGGAAAGCCTGGGTCCTAAGAGGTTAAAAGCATTTGACGAAATCTGTTCACCCATGCATGAGTAAGCCTGTATTTTGAATAGAATATGCCACACAACAAAACCCCTGGAGCAACATGAGTTAAAGCTGCAGTTTGTAATTTCAGCATCACTGTGGATTTTGAATCTATAACCTTCTGATTGTCATCTTACATCTACATAGAAGCGCATTATATGTCCCAATAAATGATGTATTTGTGTCTCACTGTCTGTGCTCGGTTGAGGTCACAGCTGGGCACTGAAGCTCACTTGCTTTCTGAAGGCAAATGAATCAATGTGTTTGAGTATTACATTTAATGTTTACACCACTAGCAAGCTCTTTACAAATGTTTTGTGTCCTTGATTATGTTCAGAATTGCACATACATAGATTGCATAGCAGTATTCAAATTTCTTTATGCATTGAATACTTGAATGACTTTGTCATTGTGTGTAATATTGTTTCCCACAATGCAATGCACTCAGTTTGACCTCCTATTATGTAATGGATGAATAGACCAGAAGTAACATCAGCTGCAATCTCGTTTTTAACTCATTATTTAATTTAAATGTCAAGAGTTGAGACTTGACTATTACATTTGACTATTATTTTGAGTGTTTCTAATTTAATATAAAAACATTTGGGTAACTCTTTATTTTAAGGTGACAGTTTAGTTAGGTAAATAACAGTAAATTATGCATAATTACAAGTAACTAACCCTAAACCAAACCCTAACTGTAACACTATAGTAAGTACATGCAGTTAATTAATGTTACTCAGTACTCATTTAAGTACAATGTAAATACGTCACCTTAAAATAAAGTGTAACTAAAATGTATTACAAATTATATTATCAGCATCAATTGGAAAGAGAAGTTTATTAGAAAAATTAACATTTCATTAGTGAGATTGTGTAAAATATTTAATATATTCTTAAGAATATTAATATAAAAGATGTTAAATATTACATATTTTATATATATATATATATATATATATATATATATATTGAAAACAAACTATTTAAAGGGTTTCTAAAGTAAAATCCCATATTTTTAAATGTGGTCTCAGACTTTTGTACCCCCCTACGTGTGTGTGTGTTTTATCGTTGTGTGGTGCACTGAGCTGTGTTAAACATTCTGTTTATGTGGGACATTTTACATTTTGGCTGTTTTTGCTCAGAGATTCTTCCCATAAATCCTGAGAGGACAGAGGGAGTGTGACCAAACAGCGCCTGCAACCAAATGACAAAAAGACATTCTGCCATATCTGAGAGGCACCGAAGGGACCAGGGGCATTTTCTGCATATATCAGCCGAACATTTTCTGAAGTCTTTAGCCATTCTGATTATTATTCTTGGATTAAGAAATGTATTTAATACACATACACACACACGCTTAGCCACGTGCAGCTCATAAGTCAGAAGGGCAGAGAGACGTGGGCTGTTAGCACTCTCTCTCTCCTCCCACACGCCTGTCACTGTATCCTGTTTCTCACTGCTGTGCACATAGTAGACGCACAATCATCTCACCCCCGAGCACACTGTCACTGAGCTCAGTCTTTAAATAGCTGTAAATTAAGAGTGAGTCTGAAAATTGTGTGCAAAAAACACTCACAATACATCTGATGCGAATGATGGGGTAAAGCTTCGATTGGGAAAAATGCAAATTAATAATTCCAATAATGAAGGAACATACTGTAGATCTGCTGCAGGGATAAACTCTGCCTGACTACAGGAGGTGGATCTAATCAGCTGTAGCCTTACACACACAATCTCTCCAGAGTCTCTTCTCCAGCTCCCACATGGTTTTTGATATCTCCCTCATCCACCAGAGCCATAGATCCAGGTTGCCAGGCAACCCCTAAAATCCCCAAAGACAGACGCGCTCAAGCCTGCGCTTGGATAGATCAGTGCTCATGCAACATGACACATATATACTGAGACATACAGAAAAAGAGAGCGGTTGCCATGGCAATTTCTGTAGGCTGGCTGCAAAAGCTTCCCTAAATGTTTGTTTCAATAGAGGATGACAAAAAGGACAAACAAGGTTGAGAGCTTCGAGTTCATGTTCTTTTATTGAAAAAAAAGAAAAGAAAAAAAAATCAAAAGACAAGCATATACAACTTGGAATGAACATAAACAGAACTGAAGGTGGGCAGTCGAAACAAACCCCTGGCAGCCAAAGCCCTCTTTTGCACTCTCCAGAGTAATCGACACGCTCACAGTCAGAGCCCAGAGAAAAACTAAAGATAAAACATTTATGGTACAGTCACCATTGCCCTTACCCCAAAAACGCTTCCACGTTAAGGTGAAAGGTCACGCCCTGAAACTCCAAAGCCACTCCCTCCCACTAAACGCCCCTACTATTCGGGCACAATGCACAGAGAAACAAAACTCCAAATATCTTGACATGCCAAACATAGTTTAAAATCTCTTAACTGCTCATTTTTCTTAAAAATATCTCTTTATTTAGTTATTGAAGCAAACTGCAAAGGTCCCATTCATTCGTCCTCTATGCAGATTCTGAAAACCCGCCCGCCACCCAATCCCACCTCCCTCAAACAATATTAAACCCTCTTTTAAATTCACCCCCTGAACACTCCGACAGACATCGCTGAGGTTTCCGCCCCAATAGCGGCTCCAGACTCAAGCTGCATGCATGTAGAACAGAAACAGGAAGTAGAAGACGATTGGCCAGCCCAAACATCGCCACTAGCAAATGGAACCAGTTAAGCAGTTCACCAGATGCTTTTACTTTAGTTTCTGAAGGTTTGATATCAGGATTAATTGATTGATTTTTTTGTAGATGTCTAAGCAGTTCTTTGGGAACAGGACCACTAACCAGTACATGCAGGTCATTTATGTTTGTTTATGTCATTTTTTTTGGTTTGTTTTTTTTTAATATATTTTTTTTCTATATATGGACATTTTTGTTTTTTAACATTCAGTTTTTTCTATACAGAAACAGTATGAATAAATGAATATTTTTGCGTAAGAGGTAAGTAAAACATTTGACTGATTTTTTTTGTCTTCTAAAGAGGTCAGGAGAGAACAGAAGAGCTTCACTTTGCCGTCATCATTTGTACAAATTCTGTGGACAGAAAGAGAAGTGGACATCAGACATGACACTCATAAGATCACAACAACAACTCAAAACACAAAACCTACTAGGTTCCAGGCTGCTCCTTTAAATTAATCTCCATTTTTTGAATATACACGCAAATAACCGTGCGTCATCCAAATCCAAACTACATTATTGTAATTGAATTGGCAATTCATAAAAGTAATATTTAATCTGCATGAAACGTGACCCTTTCCAGATAATCTGGAAAGCACACAGCTGCGTTGTACCTTCGTAATTGACCTGACCGTCACCATCGATGTCAGCTTCTCTGATCATTTCGTCCACCTCCTCATCCGTTAGCTTCTCGCCAAGGTTTGTCATGACGTGGCGAAGCTCTGCTGCGCTGATGTAGCCGTTCCCGTCCTGACAGAGATAGACAAGATCAATAAGTCAACCGTGTCATGCTTTTAAAAATATTAAAGCACTAAATCCAAAGTGGGCGATTTTGAAATCAGTAATGACATATCGTGAAGGCGTAATGCCGAGGTAACATTCAACAAATGGAAGCAAAAGAGGCCAATGATGATTTGACAATTAAATATCCCTGCAAAACTATTAGGAAATGTGTATGACTGTGGAAATGATTGCACCATGAATCGCTTGAAACCAGCTTTATGTGGAACAAGGGCTTGTTATTTAGTTTTCCAAGTTTAGTTTGTTTTTTCCTGCCTCCTCACTCTTTCCATGGAAGCAAAAACATAATCTTTCCCTGTTTTCAGAAAGCACTGACCTTGTCAAACACTCGGAACGCTTCACGGATCTCCTCCTCGCTGTCCGTGTCTTTCATTTTCCGGGCCATCATTGTCAAAAACTCAGGAAAGTCAATGGTTCCATTACCTGAAAAAGAAACAGAGAAAATCATCATCATATCTGGTCCGAGATGTTTGAAAACTCAGATAAAGCATCCAGGAAGCAGAATGCAGGAAAAGGGCATATCGAGGAGTAATGAGGTCTAATAGCACATATTTAGTGAGTTTGGGTCTAGTTGAACCACAGCCAACACTCTCTTGGATGCACAAAACCCCGTACGGGCACGGTATCAGGAATCTATATTCTTATATTGTGAGATAAAACATTAAATTATTGATGCACAACATATCAATATTAGAGGTTTTTATACTTATCAGATTATACATTTAATTGTTAATGCTCATTCTTCTATATTTTTCTTTTACTTCTATTACCTTTGCTGTCATCTTACGCTCATTTAAAGGCGCTGTATGTAATTTTTTTGACTGTACTAAAGCATAAAAATACAATAATATGTTTGCAGAGATTTAGGATTAAGTTCAAATACTTCTTTATCCCAAAAACAATGCAACAACCAGTTATTCTACTTTGAAATGTGCATTCCATGTCAGAACGTCTGTTTTTGTTTTGGTCTGTGTAATCCCGTCCACAGTCAATTTACCCAATAGTATTTCGGCACCCCAGGTTGCCAGATGGCAGAAAACACAGCTTATTGCAGCCATGGAAGCCAGCAAGCGAACTCGCCGATTCTACCTGACCTAAAAAAGCATCGTCAATAATTAAGTCACAATCTCGAACTTCGAATTAAAAAATGGAATCGTCGATGCTGCCACGCCCCCATGTCACGTCCGGTCGGCGTGCCAAGCGGAAAAAAACACGCGTGTTAAAGTGCTGCGAGTCTATGGTCAACCACCTTTAACTTAGCTACAGCCATTCAAAAGATAGCATGGCAACTGCAGATGCAGGAGACCCATCGACAGAACTTGAACCCCCTCCTCTTTCATTGAAGTCGCATTGAAGTCGCAGGTGTGTAAGTTTTTGGGATTTCCAGTGAGTTATGTTTACAACGTTCGCGCTTCAAAAAAGCCACAGTTTGCAGACATCCCAAGTCTCGCGGAAGTTCCGGGAGTCTCTCGCATTGATAGCGGCTCCCTGATGCCCGCAAATTAGTTCAAATCTCCCGGAATCTAGAGTGAGCGAGCAAGAGCGCGCATGCGAGACAGAAAAAATTGTGCTCCAAACTGTATAGCGCGCGCACAGCAGAGAGGGAGAGAGCGAGAGACGTGTGTGCCTCATGAAGCGCATGTAAAACAGAGAGCATCCTGATTGGCCGGTTTCGGCTTTAAAAAAAATAAAAATCGAGAATCGAACCGTGACCTTAGAATCGAAAATGTAATCGAATCGAGGATTTGGAGAATCGTGACACCCCTATCAATAAAACATTGCAAACGTATACATTAGCTGATCAACTTACAGTGTAAAGCTCAGCGCTTTCTATTGTCAACTGCGCTCGTTCCTGTTGCGCGTCCTCAATCTGGCAACCAGCCTGAGTGTTGAGTCTGATGAGGAGAGGCGGAAGAAACAACTCTCTCCAATATTTTGAATTTGGACTGCAGTACCAATTTCAGCCACTAGCTATTAATATTACATACTGCACCTTTAAAGTTAATGTTTAAAACACTAGTTTAATCAATTTAAATTACACAGTTAAATGTAATCTTTAGCAATCTCAAAATGAACCTCCATTTTTCATTCTGTACATTATAATGTGATGCTTCAATTTACTTGTAGCATTTAGTAAATAGACTTTTATGTTTAATTTATTTAGACAAAATAATGCAGAATTTTACTATCAGCCATTTATAAACTCTTTCTGGCCTGGATTTTAATGTTGGTGCATTGCAAATTTGAATCTAAACAAGGCAGGAAAAATAACAGGTCAGGGGTTTTCAGGCTGAAATGGGTGTTTTGCTACCCTCGCGGTTTAACCAAGCTGAGGTGAGACATTTCCATTACACAGAACAAATATGACATCCTCCTGTGTGCATGCGTGTGTGAAAATGATCACTACAGCCATTCCCAGAGGGCTCACACTGCGTGTGTAATCTGACAATGTGGGTGTAAACACGTGGTTGCGTATGTGTGTGTGTTTTTCTTCACATTGCAAGTTCTCCTTACTGGAGCTCTTCACAAACACTCTCTCGATTCCATCGCCGCCACAGCCAAAGTGGATTATGTAAAGGATTCCATGAGGTCTTTATTACCTGCTGTTATTCAACGGGCTTTACTGCTGTCTGACCTACAAAAACGGCTCCATACCGCACAATACCATCTGCAAATAATCAGTATATCAGAAACCCAACGTGCTCTGCGTGATCTGACAAAACGCTATACTAGCGCTAAAAGACACTCTAAAGACACCATAGCCTGCTGGAACACTAATTACATCAGCTCTGTAACAAGAGAGGCATCTCAGGCATATACTACGCTGATACAAATACTAGGCTAACTCTAACTTAAAGCCTAACCTTAACCTTAGAATAGTATCGATAGCACATCCTGATAGCATTACTGTTTGTCACAAGCGGATCCATCAATGATTTGTGAGGTCTGAACTGAATCCAACTCACCGTCAGCGTCCACTTCGTTGATCATGTCCTGGAGTTCGGCCTCCGTGGGGTTCTGACCGAGCGAACGCATCACTGTGCCCAGCTCTTTGGTTGTGATGGTACCGTCACCATCCTTATCAAACAAGGAGAAAGCCTCCTTAAACTCTGTAAGGAAATAGATGAAAACAACATTTAAACCTCATATATATGCCCATTTGAAACTATTTTCACAAGAAAGATAGATTTTCCTTAAGTGTCTGGCTGAATGAAGCGCAGGTGTGCTGATAGTAAGCATCTACTATGTGACTTTCATCCTCAGCACTGATGTAATTTCAGGGCATGTATACAACACAAGCATACGGATTGGCTTACCAGCAATTTGCTCCTCGGTGAGTTGGTCAGCCTGGAAATAGAGAAGAAAAAAGAAAGTAATTAGATAACGGATGTCAAAAACATAACTCATTTTATTTTTATTGTACACTTTACTGTGGAACTGAGCAAACCCTAAAGGCACAGATGTCCTGTCATCCAGAAAAACAAGTCACAAAAGCAAAATCAAATCTTTGCACACCCACAGTCTAAAATATGAAAAATAGGAAGAGCTAATAGAAGAGCTCGACCATAACATGAATAAGAAAAAAATACTGCAGCACCATAAATGATATTCATAAAGTTTCCTTAAAAAATAAACATCTACTTCATCTGCCGTCACTTCCTGATATTGACACCCAAAGATTCCACTTAAAAACTCAAGGTCCCAGATTAACCAATCAATTCCAGCATACAAGACAAAATCCTACTTTGACCACCAATTCAAAAACTAATGGTGAATATATATCTCCTTAAAGGCCACAACGAAAACAGTTAAATGTATTCAGTGTCTTAATGCTAATGCAACCTTTATGCCATCAAACCGAATATCAGTCAGGTCAGCCACCAGCCTCTTTGCTTTGGGTTCGTTTTTCCAGCCATCAGTTGTCTTTACATCTTGCCTGTCCATTTTTACTGGTGCTTTCCTGGGTTTGACTTCAACGTTAGGGCTCTTCAATGAGGTCAGGCCTTCCACCACTCCTCGAACCATCACCAGTCCTTCTGCCAGACACTCGGCCCGCTTGGCGTTTTGTGTGCCCTGGCGCCTGACATCCCCTAACTCAGCCCTGCACTGCTGCAGACAGCTCTTCAAATCCTGTACATCTCGCACAACGCTGTCAATGCGGCTGTTGGTGGAGTCCACCAGCATCTGCAGGAATGACTTGTAGTTTCTCTCCTGTAGCTCGATCAGCTCTTTATAAAAGAACTGCTGCTGGTCAAGGAGATCGTAGACCATGGATAACGACACAGAGTTCTTCTCAGAGTAGAGGATGGGTCTCTTTGGAGGCATTCTGGTCTCTTTGAGCAGATGTTACCTGAAGCATTTAGCGGTGACTCTGGCTGATCAGCCTGAAGAACAACGGACCCCGAGAGAGATCATCTGACCCTTGAGGCCGATGTTATTGTTCCAACCTCCTGGGCCGCATTGGGTATCGTACAGCAAGATATTGGGCCGTTTTTTGAGAAGCTTAATGTCAGCAAGTCACTACGGTTACAAAGCCGAGGGTCAGGGATCATTTACATTATTTGAGATTAGTCAAATGGGCGTCCCATCGGGTTACTCAAGCAAAGTATTCTGAGATAGACCCAAGCAAAGTATTCTGAGATAGACCGTCAGGTACACTGAGTGACAGCTAAATCAAAGAAGGGTATTAAGGCCTGTCAAAATCAAACGGCTCGTCACTTTACCTGCTCCTGTGGTCATCTCAGTTTACAGCCAGCCGTGGGTTTACATTTATATCTCTTTGACCATCTGAGTGGCATCACATCTCTGCTAATTGTGCCAACACCTCTTCGTCTGTGAACACAATGGCAGGTTTTACCTTTCCCTGCGTGGATGCATTATCTCACCTGTCTCAATGTGCTTGTGATCAAATGTATTTTTCTCACCCCGTCTCTCCCTAATGCCGAGTTCAGACTGCACGATTTTCAAAATAATCGGGTCACTGTTGTTTTCACACTGCATGACTATCTGGGGTAACATTCAGTTGCTGCTGTGTTCACACTGCACGATGGATCGGCGACAGGAGGTTTCACACTGCATGACTTTAAGAAAGAATCGCCGACAATTTCTGCCTGGTCCGCAAACTACGTTTCACAATCACAACCAAACAAACGCGAGAAGTGATAAGGAAATAACGGAAGATCACGCGTGCGTGAGACCGGAGTTCTCGCGCGACACTGAATTTGTTATTAAAAATGATAGCCTACAAATTGTCTGTGCACTGATTTGTAGCGAATATGAAAAAGAAAGAAAAAAACTGTTTATGCAGGAAATGGTTGGGAAGACGAGGGGAGCAAGGACTGTGTTTTGCAAAGAGAGTTGGGGGTAAATAAATAATTTTGCAAATGACGTCCTGCTGTTGCTGCTGGTCATGCAAATGTTTGTGCTTTGTTTTTGTTTGATAGAATTGTAAATATAGGCCTATCTATTAAAATACTGATATTCTGGTCTATAACTCCTCCTCCTCCTCCTCCTCCTCCTCCTCCTCCTCCTCCTCCTCCTCCTCCTCCTCCTCCTCCTCCTCCTCCTCCTCCTCCTCCTCCTCCTCCTCCTCCTCCTCCTCCTCCTCCTCCTCCTCGGCTGTCGGTCATCGCCGATGTAGTTTTCAGTCAGAACACATTCACACAGCAGGATTGTGAATCGCCGACAGGTCCAGATATTTAGCATGCCAAATATCTCACAGGCGTCGGCGACTCGTCTGCGATTCTCTCAGATCGCGTCTTTGCTCATTCACACTGCGTGATTGTCACTCGCGTGAACGAGCACCGATTTGCCTGTGATTTCGGGCATTTGTCTGCGATTTCTCAAAACCTGTCGGCGAGCCAAAATCGGGGCTAAAATCGTGCAGTCTGAACTCGGCATTAGGGTCCTGTTAGCCTGAGGGTTAAGGATCTGGGCTGCTAGCAGGAAAATTTTGAGTTCAAATTCAGGTAGGGACAAACTATGACCTGGAGAGTTACAAAGGTCTCTTCCTGCCCTATTATGACTATGCTGTTGTGCAAAGGATCTCGGCACATGTTGTTCCAATTAGTGTGCTGTCCTTAACTCCCTTGAAATGTAACCTAAATATGAACATACATCCTTTACCCTTAAAACCTTGACTAGTAAAGTCACAATGTAACGGATGTAACAACACATCTTTTCTTCTATATTGTGACTAACATTAGGGTTGAAAATGATCAGAAAAAGAAAAATGTTACTCAGGGTTCATTGGTTGTTGATTGGATGGAGATCTGAATGTGAGCTTGGGGTCAATTGTAAGAAAGGGGTGGGGTTTATGAGGATGAACTGATTGAAGAAGTCCCGCGTGTCACCAGAGAAGTCTATCATTTTCACAGGAAGATCGAGTTTCTGAATAAAAATGATGAGGTAAAAAAAAAAGAAACCTAGAAACACATGCATGGATTAATTGTTTTATTTTCTAATATAAAATGGATTTAGAAAATAAAGAGTGAATTTCATTTTCATGACGACTTTAACAACAAACTTTGTTGTCAAAATTTGTGAAATGTGCAAGAGTGATGATTCCTCTCTATCCTTGGTGCAAAGCTCTGCAAAAAAAGCTCTGCTAGCTTTAATTAATCTTATGAGGCAATTCTTTTAAAGTCAACATGAAGCAAAAAAATGTAATCGTCTTTTATTCCCTATAGTATCGTAACGTATTTATCAGAGTAATATGGCTTGTTAAGTGATAAAATAATGTAGGATTGAACTTGATTTTGTCCATCGGAAATTGACTGGACTTTTCTTGTTTGGTAATTGCTGCGATTGTTTCCACGGTCAAATGCAAAAATGGTGGATTTGAATTTTAGGTGAGTCAGAAAGCCTCAATGGCAGATGAGATGCGATGATGAAAGTTGTTTTTGTGTTTTAATGTTTTTGTTAGCCTACACAGTTGTACCCACTAAATGTGGCACTGCTGCGTTGTTCATTCAAAACATTGCAGAAATAGAGAAGCTCAATGCAGTGAAGATCATGGTCACGTCAAAATCGTAACCAAGTCGTTCACCCAGAACTCTTTTTCTGTGCTGCTTTTCCATTGTTTTCTATGTAAACATGCGCTAGACTGACATCTTTGACCGTTGCACTGGCGTCTCGCACAAGAGGCCTGTATGTTAACCCATGTAAAGTTAAAAGAAGTTCAACTTTTAAAATACGTCTCAAGACTTTGTGGGCTTTTTTCCCCCCCATTCCACTGCATCTCATGGTTTTAAATGCAAAAAATATGCTGCGATTGATGCTTTGGCTCTTTGCATTAAACTGCATAAATTAATGCTGTTTTGTTCATTATCGTTTATCCAATTTACAAAATTATATTTGATTCATAAATGCGAGTTTAAACATTATCCACTTTTTTTTTTTTTTTTTTACAGACAGTCATTATTTCATTGCTTTGAATAAACAATTTAATGCGGTGCATTCATATTTTGCTCATTGTACCCTCTTGTCGACTCAGGAGACGAAACAAAAGCTACCCCCCCCCCCCCCCCCCCCTCTCCCTCCCTCTCTTAACTGAAGTGATGCCTTAAAATTGAATAGAATTCGAATATTAGTAATATACAAGTAAAAAAAAAATCGAATTTAGTTTTTCAGCCATTTTAGTTGCTGGAGGGCGGGGATTGAAACTCGTCTGGTACTTGGACAACTTCATTGCCCCGCATTGCCCACAATTATTTTTTTTTAAAGTCTAAAAAAAAGAAAAGAAGTAATTGTCACCTTAAATTACATTTTGAATAATGAATAGTTAAAAAATAGTTACTGGTTTGAATCACTCTGAAACATAGCTCTGTATAATTTATAGCATTATTAGAGAGGGAATGGACATTATATTTAAATATACACAAATTAATCTGAATCAAGTCAAATTTAATCAAAACTAATAAGGAAATCTGTAACAATACCCACATTAGTGTTCATCTAATAAACATTTCAACAACTTGAAGCTTTCAGCTACCAACAAAAGTGTAGAACTCTTATGCAGATTTCCCCCCGGAATATGCAGATTTCCCCCCGGAATATGCATGTCCACAGATTCCCCATTGGCCCTGCCCATAAAGGATAATTTCTTCTCTCAAGCTGATGGGAGGGGAGAACAAGATCCTGCACCTCTATTGGAAACCTTCCAGGCTATTTGCCATCCAGCAAGGCTTCAAACATTGCACACCACTGCCAGGAATTTGGCCGGGATCTGAAACGCTGCGCAACGTTGCCTGGAATCTGGCCTTGATTTATGAGCCGCCAAGCGGCAGGAGCAGCTGAGAGAAGGCTGGCCTGGCGCTCAGGACGCCCAGTGTACGATAATGAGTGTGGTATTGCCACTTTCACACCATGTAAATGGGAGTCCCCGAGGCCCTGAACCATCACGCCGCCACACTGATGCTCTACAGAGTCTAGTTCCAGTAACTGTCTTTATGCACAAAACAAATACCAATATACCCACAACTTAGGACCCAAGACAGGAAGATGGCTTAATATAAACTCACGACCACAACTGTAAAGGCGGCTTCCTTATGAGCCACACCAACTGTGTGCCGTAAAGACAGCGAGCCCTGAATTAGCCATACTTTTAAGGCTAATCTGTCCATTTTAGTTACAAGGTTTCCCAATAAATTCTTTAGGATAAGCGAGTTAGAGTTTTAATTCAGTACTGAACACTGGATAGCTGGTTAGCTCTTATACACAGTAAAGGCTGTAGTTATTGTTCTAGCATTCAAGCAGTTCAGCATGACTGTCATTTCAGAGGTACACCCCAAAGAATATAAAGAAGCGCAGACTGTTTCCAGACTGTTTTGCATGATGGGTGAAAAAATTTGTTTGTGCCAAAAACATGATTATTTTCCCCACAAGTACCCAATAAATCTAATGGCACAGTTGCCTGTACAGGCAGCACAATGAAATTAGAGCTGCAACAGGGTCAGAAAGATCCTGAAGACGCAACCAGAGAGGAAACAGACACCTCTCAGCAACTAACCATTCATAGTTCAAAGAAGAACTGAGATCATTCTCACCAAATAGCACCCAGAATCTTATTTTATTTTTATTTTTTAACACTGAGCCTTCTGGCAGCATGCTGTGGAGAAGCTGAAACAGAACAGTTTGTATGGACTCATTCAGTCAGTATTGACTTTTGTTGAACTCACTCGGGACATTCTTTCCATGCTTCACAAACAATGTTTGCTTTCTTGAGCTAAAATGCACCATTTAAACAAAGGTTTGTTTATTTTCTCTTGGTATGTATAAGTTATGCACTCCATTTCGAGCTCTTATGAGAAAAGAAAAAAAATCCAGTGTACAAAAAGTCCAGAACACAGATAACAAACAGGCCTGTTGCATTAAGTTAATACAGCACAAAATGAATCAATTGTTTGTGCCAAGTTCTGCCAACCTAAACCAATGAATAAAGCCAATGTGCAATTCTAGCCCTGCTTATTTTGACAGATCTGAAAGTTATGCAAACTTTAATAATAAAAAGCTCAATAAAAAAGGAGCTGAGATAAATAACAAGGTCACACGCATGTCATAATGCCGTATCTTAAAAAATGAAACAATGACCACCATCTACAGCCAACACACCTCGCATGACAACTGCTTAATAGATCTCATTCATTTCATTACACTGAACATTTAAAGAAATATTTCAACCAAATATTGAACTTTTGCAATAATTTATGACGACTTCTCTTCTTCTGTGGAACACAATAGGTGATGTTGACAGCCCCAGGCACCGTTTACTTTCAATGCATCTTTTTCAACACAATGAAAGTGAATGGTGACGGAGGCAGTCATTCTAACATCTCCTTTTGTGCTACAGGTAAGAAGTAAAGTCATACGGGTTTGCATTGTAACGACATAAGGGCGAGTAAATGATGATTTAATTTACATTTTTAAGGAGAATTAATCATTTAAGGTCTTTCCATGCTCTCTATTAAGACTGGCCTGATTTGTCCAGGCACTGTCAAGTCTATAGCAAAAATCATTTGCAAAAGCAAAGCAAATATTGTCTCATACACGCCAAATATGAAGGCAATCACAATGTCTTTTTATTTAATAGGAGGTGAGCACTGATCATCTGTCTGCTGCTGTCCAGCACATACACCATAATAAAACGCATATGTCACATTTCCTGCCGCACTATGACATCAATGCAACACGTTCAAAATAATAAACAGACACAACCATCTCTGGCGAAGTGCATTGAAATACAGAACAGATTCTAATGCATATGAAATTAAATTTGATTTGATTTTGCACGAGCGCAGAACGCAGCAGTGGAAAGCAAGCAAGCAAGCAAGCAGGTGGTTAGTGTTTTCTGCATATTAATCGCAAAGCGTTAAATACATGAAATATTAACACCGTTTCATAAACGAGTAGTGTATGATAAAAGCCTATACGTACCATATCTGAGGTTGGAGAGTAGGCTAGGTTTGTAAATCTACACTAGACTGCAGCGATGCTCCGCTCTCAGTTGAAAGCTCCACCGTGCGACTGTAGCTCGCCTCGCAGAGTATTGAAGGTGATCCGGTTCTATATACATCGGTGTATTCCTCCGCCGTACGGACCCCTATCACTCACTTCCGCATAGTGCAGTCACAAGCCCCGCCCATCTAATTATCACAACCACCTCAGTCCCGAGAAGGGAAAGTGTTTAGTTATAAGAAAAAAAAGTCTACTAGTGAAATGCAATAATTCTATTTGGAGAAATTTATTATATATACCGGTACTTAAGTACATGAAATCTGCCATTTTCTGGTAGGTCTATATGAAAATGTCATGGGAGTTTCAGCACTGTTACAAGAAAACAAACAGCATATTTACATTCTACTGCATGTAGGCCTAAATGTTTTGTTTTTATGTAAACCAACAGGTTTTAGTAGAATAGTAATATATAATATTATATATATAATAATTATAAGTATATATAATAATTACTTATAAAATAATTTCAATATAAGCACGCAATACAGATTAGTGTGTATTTAATATGTAATTATTTCTTGGAGCACTTTACACACTGGTATTGTATGTAGTATAATAAGTAATATGAAAGAACTATTCATCTCACTCACAAAGGTTCACATACACTTCATTGTTGTAATAACAATACACAAAGATATTTTGATAAAAAAAATATGGGATTATTTACAAACATACTTGCGTTCTCACACAACATGCGTACAACACAACATGCGTTCTCACATGCTGATAATTCTGGTTTAATTTCTAAGCAGACCCAAATTTTCCCACAAATGACCAATCAATGTTTTCTATAAGTTGTGTAGAAACAGAAGTTGACCTAACTAAAATCTAAAGTAAATTCATCCAGTATACATTTGTAATGAGGAGGAAAATACCTGGAATAGTGTGGCCATTTTAAATGCAGGGGCTTATAGACAATCAAAATTAAGGGTATTGCATAGGCCTATAGGACAAGGTTATGGCAAAATGTAGGCTACAGCAAGAAGAGTAAACACATTCAACATTCACATTCAAAAATCAACTTCAAGAATGAGTTTTTGTGTGTGTGTGTGTGTGTGTGTGTGTGTGTGTGTGTGTGTGTGTGTGTGTGTGTGTGTGTGTGTGTGTGTGTGTGTGTGTGTGTGTGTGTGTGTGTGTGTGTGTGTGTGTGTGTGTGTGAATTAAGACCTTTTTAAGAGAAATGAAGAGAAAATATTCTTAATAATTGAAAACGTATTCCACTGGTTCCAATTTATTTATTAATTTAAATAATTCCCAGTGAACAGCTAGCCGACATTTGAAAACGAAAAGATCATTGATAAGTAGTAAATCAAACATGAAAATAATTATAGGTTATATTAATATAATATTATAAATAACATTGTTTAACTTTATTTCTGTTCTTCATCACTCCAAGTTAAATTAGCGTGTTTTTAATACATTTAGGAATATAGGATACGAATTAAAAAGTCACCCGTTAATTAAAAATCACAGATTCTATATATAAAAAATAAGGACATGTCAAACACCAGTAAAAGCAATTTGTTATGGCCACATTACTATAAATGGTCTAAGAACTCTTTACATCTTGAGGGACTACTTCTCAAAAAGGCACTAGTTTCTTTCGTCGGAATATTACTTATTGCATCAAGTTCAGTGCCTTGGTTGACGCTAGAGAGATTTCGACTCAGCATGTCACAGCTTTTATGATTGGCCAGCTGAGACCCGCAATCCGCTCGTGACTGTAACAGAGTCTCTGATTGGTTACGTTAGACCTGCAATGCGTCAAGCCATTGCGCTCTGTGTGTCCCGGATCACGCAGCACTGGAACCGGCGGGCCAACAAACCCTTCGGTTAGACAAGACAGGGCTGATTCAATTTCTCTCCCGGGATCAGATCTCATATTATATACTCACCGTCCGTGAGCCGTCTTTACTTCAAGAAAGTTAAGGTTTAATTGAGTTTTCCTAGTAAGCACAGACTGCTGTCCTCTTTGTACATAAACCGATTTGGATAATAAATAACACTTCAAACTGGATGAAATTTAGTTTGCGACAACGGAAATATGCATACATGTATCTATCCGTTATGAATGAAAGAATAACACTTATAGAGGACCAAACATTTGCTAAATAAATGCAGAAAACTGTTACTATTATGAACAAAACTTGTAACGGTAAAACAAAAGTGCGTAAAATTTCCTAATCGTCATGGAAAAAATTTCCCCCCAAAATTCATTATCAGAAATCTTAACGAGACCCGATTTTTTTTTTTTAGCGTTTTTCTAAAAATCATCTCACTGATTGATTGAACCGTTTCTTTCGAACCCGATTAGTAATTTGGATGAATGCGATGAAGAATGATATTAAGATGATATTGGATTTGGGTGATTTTAACTGACAAGGAGGAGTTTACTATAATAGCAGAAATGTTACAAATTCATCAAACTGGAAATATGTTTACGTCTTGATATGACTTAGAATGAAATGTGAAATATGATATATATCGTGTGAGATTTTTACCAACACGCGCAAGAAATAGAGTTGGCATTTATAGATAGCATTTTATTAAAACATGCAAAAAAAGATTAACTTTAGTATTGTTTGCAAATTGAATCATTATATATATATATATATATATATATATATATATATATATATATAAATTTGTGCTCTAAATTAGCTGAATCAAGACTGCATGTATGTTATAATAATGTCATGACAAAATAATTGCTGAATAATTTTTATTGTTCGAAAGAAGCGATTCGCATAAATGAGTCGGACTTCTCATCACTGCATGCGTTCATGCGTTCCTGCTAGGTCGCAGACGGATGACGCAATCGGCGCGCGTCTGTTTTGAACTGAATGAAGCAACATGGCTCTGTTTCCGTCCTGCGCTGGACTGTCAGGCATTAACAGCTCTGCTGAGGATAGAGGTAAGCTCTCTGACCTGCTTCAAGTCTTCATACAAGATTAGTTCAGGTGCACTTGATGGTGCATTATTGAAAGATAACCTGTAAACGAAACCTAACATTTGTGCTGATTATTCTACAACTGCTGCTTGATTTACTATAACAGTATGCAACTGCAATGCAATTGATCAACAGTAATAATATTTAGTAGCCTTTATATTATATTTTAATTATAGAATCATCTGTAGTAGTATTTTTACTTCTAGATCAGTGATTTGTGGTGAATCTGTTGGAATATAGATATACTGCATTGAACTGAATCCTTTATGAAACATCTTTACTCCTCAATACGGTGTCACTTAGATTATTATAAAATGTAAATCATTTCAAGCATAAAAACATGCATCATTTTAAGAATAAAACTGTCTACTGTTTAATTTTAGTAGGTAATAAGTAAACTAAGTTTTTACTTTTTCTGAAAACAATTTTGCCTGTGCAAAAGGGCCTTCATGTCTCAGTGATATTCGTGTGCCCAGATATGGCCAGGCAGCCAGGGTACATTATACCAATGTAAGTGTATGGGATATTTCACGTTTTATCGATTTACAGTCAAAATCACACCTGTTATCAAGAAGTTGCATGATTAATGTGTCATTCATCTCCATACATAAACATTCTGGACAAGTTACACGGCAAAGTTTAATGCATAGGGTTTGTTCAAAGTGAGCAATAGATTGAGTGATGTTTACAAGCACCGCTAGATATAGCACATATTATGCACAAACAAATCTTGTAAGCTAAAAACTGGACCTTATGGATTTGGCTATAGTTCAACACAATGTAATCAGTCAGCCATTCCGTACGAGTGGTGCCTTTGAGCAGTTAGCTAGATGCACATCCCAACTAATCAATATCAAATTATTGGGAAAGGACCATTCTCACATTGAGTACAGTAGAAAAGAACAAACTGCTCTTGCATGCAGATCACCTTTGCTGCCGTGGGGGGATTTGTGCAGAATATCGGCCAGGTCAGCAATGCATCTGGCTCCTTCCCAGGCTGTCCACAGAGTAACAGTTAGCATCATGCTTCTGTCCTTCTCACTGCTTAAGGGAATCAACTCTCTTTAACTGACAGTTTTTTTTTTGTTTTTTTTTTGTGCGTTTGAATCACATCAGATGCACTCCTCTGAGGTTTATCTTCATTTGGACAGGCTGTCTGTCATGATTGCCTGATTTATTCAGTTCTTAAGAGGCCGGCACAGCTAATTTGGTTTGACTGAATGTTTCTTTTCTCAGCTCCAGCAGATCTGGAATGGCTGAGTAATCAGAGCTTCAACAGAGAAGATGCTTTGAAGACTCACCAGCGTGCCACAGACAGAGTGCAAGCAGAGGAACCAGCAGGCACAAGGTCATCTGATCCTTGCGCAGTGCAGTTATTGATTCAATAAATTCACTTTTTAACCTGTGTGGAACTTAGTGTGTGATTTTAAAGAACTTGTATAATAGATTAAAAAAGGGGATATGTCAGTTATTTGATTTCAAAGTAAATCTTTTAAAAATAAAATATGCATTAAAAATAAAATTGTAATTTAACTTCAACCAAAGCTGAAGCTTAGCTAAATATTTCATTGTCCTTCCCACATTAAAATGTATCAAGTTAAATTAAAATGGCATGCACAAGTATAGTAATCTGTACATATATAATGTTTCTTTTAATGGCTATTTAAGCTTCATAACTATATAGTACTATATGCCTGTTATAGACCAGGCTTGAAATGTACACATACACGCATTTAAACACACTATTGTATTAACTTTCTTGTTAAAAAGTGTCTGTTTATCAGAGACGATAACTTCTTTTTCTATGTTTATTCAGTGAGCAGAAGCGGAAAGAGAGAGAAGATAGCCATGGTAGATCGAAGAAGAGAAAGAAAAAGAAGAAGAAAAAACTCAAGAAGAAGAGCAGAGATAATTCTGAGAGCAGTGGTTCTGAATCCGACACCATTTACCCCAGCGACCTGCTAAAAAAGGACAATGCCGACAGGTGTGTTCATAGAAAAATCCTGCAGCACATTTCACCCAAAAATTGGGTACTCACCTTACTTTCTTACATTAAACTTTAAAGTAGACGTTTAGAAGAATGAACATGCAGCTCTTTTCTAGACAAAAGAAGCAGGATGTGTCTTTTTGTGCAAAATATTAGTGAATTCCCTTCTAAGGTTGTTCTGTTTGCATTGTTTTAGAACTTTGCAATATACAAAACTTCAACCACATTTCTAGACAGTCTGTTCAAGACACTTTTAACCCTGGATTTGTAACTAATGGTGTGTGTGTTTTTTTTTAATGTCCTTGTCTTTCATCCTCTTGGCTGCAGAGAGGAAGCTCAGGTTCGGGTGAGCGAGACCTTTATGTGGCTGGATGACCTCCAGACCCCCACTGACTCCCCCTTCTGTATCGACAGGAGAGCTGACCGTGCCAACTGGGAATACAAATCCCTTTATAGAGGAGACATAGCCAGGTAACTTTACTCACCATCTCTGTATGTCTGTCTGTCTCACACATAGATGCTCTCCTCTTTCATTCTTTCTGTTTGGCAGCTGCAGCAGGTGCCAGACTCTCCATAATCCAGGGAAGCACTGCGACTGTGTGTATGAGAGGGCTGCAGTGTGTATTGTGCTCATGTGTTTCTTTCAACTGCTTTTAGAACTCAAGCTTCTGTTTGCAGAGACCCTTTGAAATCCACATGACAACGTCTGCATCTGCAACTCCAAAAGCACTTTTTGGCTTCTCTTTTTTTTTTCGCTCTCTCTGCAACAAACTTTGAACAAAAAATGTACTTTGTTCTGAAGATCCTTTCTGTCTATCTTTTTGAAATGTGATATTTGCAGAAAAACATCTACATGTGGACAAGAAACTTTTCTTGTTTATACACGCACGATTCTTGTGTGCATGGCATGCAAAAGGGTTTTTCCTACTGATATCTCCTAAATTGAATTGTGTATTTTTTTGTTAAGTTATTTCGTAAATTGTAATTAAGATCAAAGTTTGAGTACATGAAGTGTGTTTACATTCACATCTTAAACCAATTATGCTTAATAGCTTGCTATGTGTGAGGTTATGTAAACATCTTTAACAGTTTTTTTTAATGGCTTGAGTAAAACCTAGATTTTTTACATTTGACATTTATTCATTTAGTCAACGCTTTTATCAAAAGCGATTTACAATTAAGGAATTCAACAAGTGATTCATCTTAAAGAGGCAATAAACATATGCCCCTGGTTTCACAGACAAGGCTTACGCTAGTCCCAGACTAAAATGTTTGAGATGTTTTAACTAAAAGCAACTTGCGCTGGCATATCTTAAAGGGAACCTATTAGGAAAAATTCACTTTTATAAGGTGTTTGAACCGCAGTGTGTGAGAACAACCAGCCTATAATGGTAAAAAAATCATCTCACTCATTTTTTTATAATTCCCATAAATCAAAAGCAGTCTCTTCAAATGACTCTTCAAAAACTTAATTCTGAAAGATGGGTCAATACCAACGCTTCGTGCGCAAGCTCTGGTTCGAACATATAAGTCTGAACACTGCTACTGACAGTTTCTGACATTTGCAGTGCGTGAGATTGTCCTGTTTTATTGTTGCCGGAGCAGGAGCTCTTGAAGCTCTGCCCTCTTCTCGAAAGGGCACTGGGAGCACTAGCTCATTTGCATTTAACACAAAAACTGTTTTTGCTCACACCCTAAAAGTGGCAATTTTAACATGCTATAAAAAAATATGTGGAGATTTTGTGAAAAAGGGGCATAATAGGTCCCCTTTAAAATACGTCACTGCCATTGTTTTGTCTCAAGATGCACATCAGTAATGTTTTTTTCTAAGGCACGTTTTTCTAAGGCAGGCTATAACCTAATTTAACTATACTGGCTTAATCTAAGCTCTGTCTGTGAAACCAGGCCATGAAGTGCTAGTAATACAAAGTTTCAGCCATCATTCAGAATCAGTGCAAGCTAGAACAGGTGGGGATTAAGGAACTGAGAGCATAGATGAAGGAATAGTGAAATAGAATAGAATTTTATTTATTTTAGCAGGCTGCAGTTAAGTGCTCACAGAAGCTTTTTACCTATTCCCCTAGTTTTGGTCTGCATGTAAACATCTTTACTGGTAATCTGTTAATGTGCGCATCTGTTTACGGTTTGGTGCCATAGCCTGGAAAAATTTGAAGTTAAATGCCATTTTCTTGCATTGTCTGGTTTTTATGAGCTATTTTGTCATAGGTTTTGATAGTTATAAATGTAAATGCACTCACTGCAGCTGTAGTTAAATTCCGGCGCCCCTGCTCTTCATAAGTGTCATTCTGGATATTATTTACTCCAGTGTTCTGGCACTGCTGGCTTTAGTGCAGGGTTTATTAGCTGCTCAGAGGCAACAAATCTCACACCTGGCAGTTCTCCAGCTTCTATCAGCTTTAATCTGGTGTCAAAGCTGTCATCTGCAACTTAAGAGACTACAATCAATACTCACATTCTCTCTCACCGTCCCTCTCTCCCGACACCCACCTCTCATACAGATGCCCCCATACACACTGCTCTAAAGCTGATCGGTATCATGCACAAAGAGAGTGTGTTTTACCGAGGTGCACCCCAGCACTCTTTTCGTGAGAAGGTCAAGTGCTGCTTCGAAGAGGATATCCCTGGTCTTCGATCTCTTTCCTTCACATTCTCAAGTTATCTTATACTCCCTCAGTCACCTGCCAACCCCTGTTTTTACTTTGTCCTTCATCTGTCAGCAGGCCCAGATGGAATCTAAATCTTTCTTCATGTTTTCAGCACTAATTTTGGGGGGAGAGCGTAGATGTTCTCCACCAATTTAATTCAAACATGTCACTTTTTCTTGTCACTTTTCTTATGTTAACTTCTGCTTTTCAGGTATAAGAGGAAGGGAGACTCATGCCTAGGTTTGGACTTTAGGATGCAGGATGTAAACTGGGCCGACAAAGGCCCAAAGAAGAAGCGGCTGGTCAAGAAACCTGAGCGCTATTTTTGTCCTTCCACCCTTCAGCGGCTGCGGTCAGATAGTCTGCCAGCTTTGCCCATACTCTCTGAGGGCAGTGCCGCCACCTCTGATTCATACATCAAGCTCCCAGCCTGCAGTGAAGAGCAGGGCTCTTCCACCCAGGCACCTGTATCATGGGTCAATCCGCTCGGCATCTATGACCCTGGAACCTCTCTGTGGTTGGAGGGCAAGGGTCAACCGGAGGCCAAGGGAGATCAGCAGGGCGTTAAGGTTCAAGGAAGCAGCAGCACCCTTCTGAGCGCACGGGTGGAGGAGTTTAACAGGAAGCTACGGGAGAATCCTACAGACATCCAGATGTGGCTGGACTTCGTACACTTCCAGGTAGGCCTCCAGAGATGAAATGGACCAGTTTAATAGTTTCCTTTTTACCTATCTTACAAATCTCTCTTTTTGTCTCTGATCAGGATGAGCTGGCCTTCGGTTCTGGGTCTTTCTCTGCTGACAGTGACGGCGACAGTGACATGAGAAAGATGTCTATTCGTGCTGTGCTGGAGAAGAAGCTGTCCATAGTGGACAGGGCGGTGGAAAGTAACCCGGCCAACGTGGACCTGAAACTGAAGAAACTCTGCTTGTGCAAGGAACTATGGGAGCCTGCCATCCTGCAGAAAGAGTGGAAGAAACTAGTGTTTGTCCATCCAAACAGTGCCCCTTTATGGAGGAAGTACCTCCTCTTCACACAGAGTCATTTCAGCACTTTCTCAGTGTCAAAGGTCAACAGCGTATTCGGAAAATGTCTGAGCACGCTCAGTGCAGTCCAGGATGGCAGTATGGTGTCTCACCCTCCACTTCCAGGCACACAGGAAGGCCTCTTGGGTATAGTGATATTTTATACTTGTCAATTGTAGATACTTGCCAAATGTATCATTTTTAGACTGTCCAGATTTTCCACCACGTTCTTCCTAATGTCTCCTAGTGTCCTCAGATCATTTTTTGCATTGTCATAGTTTGGGTTTTATTTATTTTTGCATCCGTGTTTTTTTTTTGTTTCCCTCTCCCTCCCCTCATGTTGCTGTGACAGCAGTTGGGTGGAAACTGTAAACTTGTTTTGATTACATGCATAAATATTTGTAGAGATAAGCAGCTCATGTACAATTTGTGCAAGTGTACATTTTGGAGTACATTTGGTCTGTGTGTGTGGCAGGGATCGACTGGCGGGCAACAGTAAAAGGTGATGATGTGGTGTTTTTGAGGTGGATTGACATGTCCTGGGTTCCCCCGCACTGGGTTTTGTGTGTGTGTGTGTGTGTGTGTGTGAGTGAGTGAGAGACAGATCAGATTTTGAGCCAGACCCCTTGCTGTTCTGTGCTCTCTATCACTGGATTCTCAATTAGCCTAATTAAACAATTACCTCGATAGGTCGGGTCAATGTGCAGCCTTTATCTGGATCAGCACTCCCAGGGCCCACGTTTTCTGAGCTGAAATTTACACTCATAATATGCAATTAATTTTACACAGATTGGACCAGACTGATTATGAGGTCTAATGTCTATAGTGCTATACAAATAAAGGTCTTACATTGTTTTTATAATGTGAGGGGCCAATGTTGAATACTAAGAGCACATCTGAGGTTTTGAAATTAGTGATAGTTTATCCAGAAAACTAACATCTTTTTCAAACCCTTGTGATGTTCTAAATCCTTTCTGAGTTTCTTGGTTAAAAAAAGAAAAGAAAATCATACAGGTTTGGAACAGCATTAGGGTGAGTGAAAGATTATGTTTGGTAAATTATTCCTCGAAGGTAACAGCTCTGTGACCTCTTGTGTTCAGAAGTGGCAGTGCAGTGTTAAGTATTTCAGTGTTGTTTTTAGGTTAAATCTTCATTCGATTTATATTTATTCTCATTTCAGGTATATATTTAATATCCATGATCAGAATTCAAGTGAAACAAAGTATTCTCTCTTTTCTGGCAGATATCTTCCTACAGCAGTGCCATTTCCTGCGGCAAGCAGGTCACACAGAGAAAGCTGTGTGTCTCTTCCAAGCCCTGCTGGACTTCACTTTCTTCAAGCCAGACAGTGTGAAAGATCTACCCACTAGACAGCAGGTATACAAACAAATACAAAAGCATTAAAACTCTGTTGTAAAAGATGCGTCCTTTTATTAATTTCCTTTGAAGCACTGTCGCTACAGCCATACAACTTAAGATGAACGTCTTTGGCATTCTGTTTCATTCGATTGCGCTCGGTCTCATTGTTTATGAACGCATCTTATGTCAGCACCCCCTAAGAAACGTGTCCTGTTGGGGTCAGGTTGAGCCCGGAACCCATGGAATTATACTGGTCTTCCTTAAAACAGAATAGTCAAGTAATTTTTCAACCCACCAACTCAAAATATGTAATCGCTTTTACTGTGCAGTGAAACTGTAACTCTGTAGTCCATTTAAGATAAACATGAGGTCTGTGGTAAAAATATTTAACAATTTAAAAGTATATACAACTATATATGGCTATAGAGTTTTCCGTTGTGATTGTCTAAAGAAGGGCACCTTGTGTTGCAATTTATGTTAAGACTAAATTTAACACCAGGATCTTATTTTCTCAATCTATTGTTAAACAATTGGAGATCTTAGCATTAAATCTTGAAATAGCCGAAGGTCAGCAGCAAATTACTGTTATTGGCTGTTACAGACCCCCTCTGCGGTTGCTGATGCCTTACCAAATTTAATGGAATTTTTAAATGAACTTGACTACAGTGACACTGTTTTAGTTAGAGATTTAAATTGGGACTGGTTATCCTCTGTGTCTTATGATTTTAAAAATCACTGTAATGGTTTAAATCTTACACAGATAATAAATAGTCCCACTAAACCTAATACCAGAAATTCTAACAAATCTACTCTTATTGACTTGTTTTTGACAAACACACCTCATAAATATTCAGATGTAGGTGTGTTTGCTAACGATTTGAGTGATCACTGTGTCATTGCAGCAGTAAGAAATACAAAACTACCTAAGACTAAACCTAGAATAATCTTTAAACGAAATTTGAGGCACTTCTGTGAGCAAGCAGTTTTGCATGATTTGTCTTGCTTTGACTGGGATAGAATTGCACTTATTGACAATGTGGAGCTAGCTTGGAAATATTTTTATGATGGTTTTATTAGTATTGTGGACAAGCATGCTCCCTGTCAGAGGTTAAGAGTAAAGGGACGTGATAACGCGTGGTTTACCCCGGAGCTGGCTAATCTTCTTCGGCAGAGAAGGCAATCTGGGACAGATTCAGACTGGCTAAGTTTTAGACAGCGGTGTAATCGCTGTACATTTTTTTATTAAAAAGGCAAAATCAGATTTTTATTTAGCAGCTACAACAGAAAACCTAAACAATCCCCGGAAATTCTGGAAAGCCCTGAAATCGGTATGCACCTCAAATTGTCATAATGAATAACCTCCATGTATTATTAAGGACAAAGCCGTCATATCAGAAAAGTCTGCAATTTTAGAGTGTTCTAATAAGCACTTTGTGGAAGCTGGTTCCATGTTTGAACGTCAGCTCCTTGCAAGCAATTCAACCGTGACAAACTTTTTAAATTCTTCAGTTCCGCCCCCGAAATCGGTGGCGGCGAGTAAAGAGGCCTTTTGCCTAATGCCTTTCTCTGTTGCAGATGTGCAAACAGCTCTTATTGCCTTGGACCCTAGTAAATCTCCTGGCCCTGATAGTTTAGAGCCGTATTTTTTGTGAATAGCTGCTGCTGACTTTATTGCTAAACCAATTGCAATTATTTTTAATCAAACCCTAGTCAACAAAGAGATACCAATAATTTGGAAGTCAGCCTCTGTACTCCCTCTTTTAAAGGAAGGAGATTCCTCGTGTTTGGATCATTATAGACCGATTTCCAAATTAACAATTTTAGCTAAAGTTTTAGAAACATTGGTTGGTCATCAGTTAAAGGAGTATTTGGTATCCAATCATATTTTGTCTGACGTATAGTCTGGGTTTCGAAGGCAGCATAGTACTACTACTGCTGCAATGAAGGTTATTATTGAGGCAATGGACTGCAAGAACACCTGTGTAGCTCTTTTTATAGATTTAGCCAAAGCATTTGATACAGTGGACCATTGCATTTTACTGGAAAAGCTATGTAATATTGGTTTTGCTGACCATACTGTTGATTGGTTTACCAACTATTTGGCAGATAGAATTCAGTGTGTTTATTTTGACAATTTCAAATCAGCAACTCTGAGTATATCTTGTGGTGTACCTCAAGGATCAGTCTTGGGTCCAATTTTATTTACTATCTATATTAATAACTTGGGTGATGACATTTCACAGGCTCATTTCCATTTTTATGCTGACGATACCGTTATTTATTGTAAGGCTGCTACTTTACACCAAGCTTTTTCTTATTTACAATCTGCTTTTAACCTTGTTCAGCTAAAACTGTATCAGCTTAAACTAGTTTTGAATGTTTAGAAAACTAAGATTATGCTTTTTTCAAAATCTAAGAAGTCTTTGGACAGTCTTTTTTTTTCCCTTGGAAAACCAGGAGGAGATTGGTTGCTGCAACCTTTCTCACTGCACTCGATTACGATGATTTGCTCTATAGAAATGCGCCTGATCGATGTTTGTCTTTGTTGGAGCCTGTCTACCATAATGCATTAAGATTTGTGACTGGATGTAAGGCATCAACACATCCTTGTACCTTGTACAAAATGACAAACTGGCCCTCATTGTCAGTGAGGAAGCATATACATTGGCTTACTTTTATTTATAAATCTATGCTGGATATGCTTCCCTCTTATCTTTGCTCCTATATGTCACGTAACATCAGTTCTTATAATTTACGCTCTGGTAACTTGTACTTGTTATCTGTACCTACGGTTCGTACAGAGCTTGGTAAGAAGGCTTTTGGTTATGCAGCCCCAGCCACCTGAAACACATTACAAACTGATTTGCTATTGCGAATTCTGATTTATTTGGGTGAATTTAAACAACGCATGAAAGTTTTGGAAATAGATGCCATAAATTGTTATCACTGTTTTTAAAATAACTAAATCGTTTTAAGCCTATGGTAGGTATAAATTGTACTTTTAAGTAGTCTGATGTTGTTTGTTTATGTATCTTGAGGATCTTGTTTAAATGTTCCTTGTTGTTGTGCGTGTGCATGGTGTTCGTATTTGTAACTGCACTGTTAATATGCTGCCATTTTGGCCAGGTCTCTCTTGAAAAAGAGGTTTTAAATCTCAATAAGATCATCTGGTTAAATAAATAAAGCAAATAAAACAGAGGCATAACTATATATACTATATTGTATATATATATACTATACGGAGGTGTTAATGTGAAACTGTGGTTGTTCTGGCCTCTTTGTTTCGGTCACAGGATTTCCTGAAGAGGCATATTCACATGCACTGTTGCTTTTTAAAACAAACTTTTTCTTTAACAGCAGAAATATCTGTCCCGTCAACAGCCACATACACATTCTGCTGAGCAAGACCTAAAGAGTCCTAGAAAGTCAGATCGCGCCCTGTCCAAGACACTTTCAACATGAACTTGATAGGCTCAGAAGCTGATTGTTGGTGATTACGGTATTAAAAACGTGATATGCATTTCAGTCTGTGATTGATTGCTCCTATTATACCCACCTCACATTCTTACTCATGGTAAATAACTGTGAACCTTTATTTCTTTGCATTTATTTTCTTTAAACTTTAGGACATATCAATTAGTGACATGCACATTAATCATCCTGTCATCCTGTAATTGGCTTACCACTCCTGGTGTATTTCTATGATTGGCTGAGCAAGTTCTTGGTGCTGGTTGAGTTTGGTACTGCAGTAGGAGGTAGTTTTGGCACTTAGGCCTGGCTTCACAGACAGCTTAGATTAAGTCAGTATTAGGCCTTAGTTTAATTAGGACATTTAAGTAGCTTTTATAAAACATGCCTTTAAAAATACATTAGGCATAAAAAAAAAAAAAGTTTGGTTCCGGTTTGTTGGCAGTTGAGGTCATGGGTCGGTAGGGATTTTTTTTTTTTTTTTTTTTTTTTTTTTTTTTTAGTGGCAGCAGCAAGGGATAGGTAGGAAATTATTCAGGGCTCGACCTTAAGCCTTTTCATATGCTTGCCCTCCGAACAAGTAAATCTGTCATTCACTTGTCAGAGTAAAAAAGTTGCTTGTCCGGATTTTTTAGAAATTTTTAATTTATTTATTCTGAAGCAATGTTCTCATCAGTGTTCAATCAGCTTTGATATTTAAATTGGCATATTGTAATATCTGCACCTTTAAAGGGCATCCCCTCCCCCAATCTTATTAAATGCCCTATAGTGTCGTCTTATTCTAAATAATTGAATTTATTGATCAAATTTAGGAATTTAAAATGAAAGATGAAGCATACTGTTACCCTAAGTAGGGCTGATCAAATTAAATAATTTAAACTGAAAAATTACAATTGCATAAAATAATGTTATGAAATTGATTTAAATGTACAAATAAGAAACATCGGAAAGAAGTATACTAGGCTACGTATAAACATAACACTAAACTGCCAATAGGTGGCGGCAGGCGGCCGTATTAATGAGTGAGTCATTGATTCATTAATTCAAACGATTCGTTTAAACGGTTGATTCATTCAAGAATGAGACAGATGTTAATGAATGGGTCATTGAATCTTTGACTCAACCGATTCGGTCAAAATGCTGAATCATTCAGTAATGAAAACAGGTTGAGTGTTCCTGTGAGATGCGCCGTGGTTCTGCTGTGATTTTTGTTTGGAACTATTTTCGCTGCAGAAACAGAACAAAAACAGCCAATATTTCATCTAAAATGTAAGTGACTTAATTGTAACTGTTTATTGAACTGTTGTAGGAAATCAATGTCACATTGTGATATGGTATTCAGGAAAAATAATTGAGGCTGCTTAACACATATGTTAAAATATAGAAACTCCACATTTAGATTTGTTTATAGGCAGTATGTTGTTAACTGAGTGTGTATGTGTGCTGCGCTCATGTGTGTAGATTTCTCCTCGAGAGGCTGCGCGAGCGTCAACAGCGCACCTCACCGTCAGCAGGCTAATACATTTATTATCCACAATCGATCGCAACTTATAATAAATGTAATAAAATCATTCTCTCGGTTTAGTGATTCCCTAGTTATTTGTTTGTTTGTTATTGATGTTCTAATCAGGTTACTTGTCCGTTCGGGCAAGTAAAATTCTCTTTTACTTGTCCTTCAAAAATCCATTTGTCGCGGACAAGTTAGACGGGCTCTGGAGATATGAAGCGCGGCAGGTTAGAGTGTTTTGGATTGCATAAAATAATAAAAGAAACGAACAAATACATGGCGAAAGAAGTGGTAGACAGCAGAAGAGGGTATTGGGATTTGGGATGATTTTTAATGAAACTTGGGAGGCGGATGGAGGTTACTCTGTAACTCATCATGTGGTGTGTGCGTGCCTATGAATGCATGCATTTGTATGTGTGCGTATATGAATAAAAGTGTCCTTAATGACAAAAAAAAAAACAAAAAAAAACTTGTAGCCTATATGTATTATAGTTCAGTTTGACGAACGATGTGTGAACGACCATGTAGCTGCCTCGTTTGTTTTGCTGGAGGACAACAGATGGCATCTTGCATCGCGTGCTGTACAAAAACGTAAATTATAGTTCGCCTCAAAGTTTTTTATTTGTGTATTTATTTAATTTTTATTATTTCTTCCCCAAGCTCATAAAATAAATATGGGTCGCACATAAATTGACAGGGTCGGTCGGAAACCGGAACCAAACAAAATTTTTTTTTAAGCCTTACTGGTGTGCATCTTGAGACAAAACAATGGCACTGACATATTTTAAGATATGTCTGTGTAAGTTTCTTTCAGTTAAAACAGCTCAAACTTGCATTTTAGTCTGGGACTAGCTTAAAGGGTTAATTCACCCTAAAATGAGAATAATGTAATTAATTGGACACCCTCATTTCATTCCAAACTCATAAGAATTTCGTTCATCTTTGGAACACAAATTAAGATATTTTTAATGAAATTTCTGAACCACCCATAGGCAGCAATATCTTAAAGGGTTAGTTCACCCAAAAATGAAAATTCTGTCAGTAATTACTCACCCTCATGTTGTTCCAAACCCGTAAGACTTTCGTTCATCTTCGGAACACAAATTAAAATATTTTTGATTAAATCTGAAAGCTGTCTCACTCCTCCATAGGCTTCTCTGTAATTGAAACTTGCCGGCCCAGAAAGTTAGTAAAGACAATGTTTAAAATAGTCCAAGTGACTACAGTGGCTCAACCATAAATTCATCAAGCGACGAGAATACTTTTTGTGGACAGAAAAATCTAAAATAACGACTTTATTCAACTATTCATTTTCTTCTGTATGGGCCTCTGAGTGAGTTCACGTATTGTAACAGTGCAGCGCTTCTGAAGCGCTGTGCTGTTACACTAGGTACACTCAGAAAAATATTTTAATTTGTGTTCCGAAGATGAACGAAAGTCTTACGGGGTCGGAACAACATGAGGGTGAGTAATTACTGACAGAATTTTCATTTTTGGGTGAACTAACCCTTTAATATCCGAAGATGAACGAAGGTCTTACGGGTTTGGAACTACATGAGGGTGAGTAATTAATGACACATTTCATTTTTGGGTGAACTAACCCTTTAAGCATTGTCTGTGAAACCGGGATAGTGGGATAACTGCAAATTAAATGAGACTTCACTATTCAGCTGAGTACATGCTTTACGGCACTTTTATGTGAAAAAGAGTCATACTGCTAGTGATTCTACAAATGGATTGCTCAGTGAAAACCAGCAAATATCAGTATTTTAAAACCCAAGACTGAAAAAGGCATGTTTATAGCAGGCACCTATTATAGCAAATTTAGATTTTCTATATCTGCTTAACTCTAAATATTCCATAAAGAAAGGGTATACATTCTATAAAAACAGTTTTAAAAAAGTCATGAATTAATGGAAAAATCATGAAAATCTATTGTTCTAAATGTGTGGGAAATTTGATGGATTGTTAGCTTTTATTTGTTGTTCTACTTGTGTTATTTAGGATATTGTAGTGATTTTAGCTCAAAAAGGAATATAATTTTAATAACTGGTCATCATGAATATGTCCAGGGATCGCATACATAGATTAAAATTACCCGTAAAGGGAATAAGTTGCCAATGATCTGTATGGACAACTGAATACAACAAATTATAATCAGTTCTCCATACAGGTAGGCAAAAATAGATCAATTGTACTATCAATAATCAATCACAACGAATTATAATTACATATTAATATGTCAATTGTCTAAAATAGATCGATTGTCAGGATAACCTTTCATGGGGTCAATTTATTATCGAATAATCTGCTTTGTCCAGCAAAACTGATCGTCCGATCTTCATCAAACCTCATGAAAGTTATTATAGGCGTTCAAGAGAAGCTATTCCTCTGGCCATGAGGATTAACTTTCCTGTTATATAAAAATACTATTTAAGTATCAACAAATTTGTAAAGCTCGTAGCTTGATCGAACATTTAAGGGACTTCGTAATATGAGCAACAGACAGAGTCAATCAAATGAATATAATGTATTTAATAAAGGAAACTACGTATACCGGTGACTACAATTACATGGACTAAAATGTATATACAACACAATAAAGCAACAAACAATTAAAGAAAATGAGAGATAAAAGAAATTATAGAAGAGGTAGAAAGTGGTCAACAGTATGGCAAAATCACAGACAAAAGGAACCTTGAGAGAGAGACACCAAGATACCAAATCACCCTAAATGGGGTAAGCCAGGGTTTAGAACGGTTTCCCAGCGTTGGAATCATAGACTGTAAAAGAAATATGGACGTAGTGTCCGTGACGTCACCTGTAGGTTTCTGAAGAGCATTTTTGAAGCCTAAAGTGGGCGGTGCCGGCCGTCGCCATCTTGGCAGTGCGTCATCACCTCTCGTCACTACCGGATAAAATAAAATGGGCAAAGAGGCGGGACGTGGGTGGAGCTGAGATGCTAATGCTACTGGCCTCCCGCTAAAGTGACAGCTGATTGAAGAAGTAAAGCCAATAGTTGCCCTTCGAAATATTATAATAGTTAAAAGACGTAACTAAAAGTGAGACTGTGTATCGTGATGTATTATTATTCTGCTATAAAAATGTATTATCATGCAGTAACTTACAATATTGCTCTGAGCTTGTGCGTGTGACAGTGATTCATGCGCATACATGTCAGTCAGCATGGCATCGCACGTCAAGTTCGTAAAGTTCGTTTATTCAGTCCATTTTAAAATCTGATTTTGGCCGCCTCTCAATTTCTCAAATGGGTTAAAATAAAGATATTACCTCAGAAGTTCAAGTAACGTTAAATGCACTAGAAATCCGCGCTCATTCAAGGGTGTGCATCTACTGCATGGACGGAGAGTAAGCACTGTCACTTGCAGAATTTCATCTGACGGTACTTTTTATTTAACACTAAAAAGTTAAATAAGCATATCTGTTCTGTGAGAGCAACAGTACTGCATAACGAGTGTGGTCTCTATATCTATAGACGTTTTTAGCAACGAAATTGTCAGACATCCATTAACGTTAGTGCATGCGAGGAAAACAACTGGAAATACAGCGCTGGTTGTTCTCTCCATACTCGACAATGACAGAATCCACCGGCGTGGGCGAAGGTATAATGCGTGTATTAAATTGTATGAAATAATCCCGAAAAAAGCACAAACACGGCAGAGATGGTAAGTACAGCAGCTGGAATTAGCTGAGAGTGACGTTAACAGACAGGCAGCAGACAAACGGCTAGCAGCGGCAATCCACCTGTCACTCAAGTGGCCACGCCCTTAATTATGCATGCTTAATATAATTTAAACGGATGAGTTGTAAAAAAATTCACCTCCCTCACAGTTGTCATGAAGGGCAAAATAAGCTATATAGACCAAAACCACTTTTTGCTCCAGGCTGTAAACATGTTTTTTTTTCTGCTGGAAAGTTGGGCATTTTAACATGGGGGAGATGCAGATTTGACTCACTTTTGCAGCCTGCCTCAAGCGGTCAGTAGATGAATTGCAGTTTAATTCCCTTCCGTGTTGGTTTCAAGAGAGAGACAGGGAGGTTGCCGCTTGGTTGGAATGCATGATTCACCCTGACGCTGTCCAGATAAGCTACATATTTATAATCTTTTCTATGTCTGTGTGTGTCCAGGTGGAATTTTTTGAGCCATTTTGGGACAGTGGAGAGCCCAGGATAGGGGAGCGGGGGGCTCGGGGATGGAATGCTTGGATGCTTCAGCAGGAGAGAGGAGGATGGGTGATTCCACCTGAGCCAGGTCTTCTAACCAAACACAGTACACAAACACACACACACAGATGTAGATAATTGCCAATATACTATATAATGTAGCTGCTGGTTCAGCATTTGGTTCAGACTTCAGAGGCATTTTTAAAACTGCAGTCCGTAGCTTTTCCTCTTTGTCGCCATCTCTCTGTTCGAAATCTGTAACTGCAGTGATTCGCAGAATTATCATCTTTACGTGGGTTGTAAATCGGCATGAAACAGCGCGGATGAACACAGTGCTTTGAGGCGAGTGCTGCTGTCAGTCACCGCGCTGTGTGGATACTGGCATACAGAATCACAGATTCACTTTTTGAAAGTTTGACCAACATAAGAATTTTCATAAGAAAATGTCTTCTGAACAAGTAAGTAAAATCCATTTTTGTTCTGACCAACTAAGGGGGAAAAAGCATTCGACATGATAAGCTTCGTTAGATTTAATCAACGCGATTTACAGCAACCGTGCAAATTATAGCCTACTTTGTTCTCAAATTGTTCATGTTAACAACATCAGCATTGCGTGACTAATGTTAAATTTAATGTGTTTTATGGTTACCTGTGTAGTTCAGAATTCATATTCTCCATAATAGCAAAACGAGAAAGGCACAACAAAGGAAACTCCATAACTGTGTGAATTGAGAAAACGTACTGTTACACGATTGAACTATTGAAATGTCTTACTTGTTCAGCAGAAAAAAGCCGTCTCTTCTTCCGTTTTGAACCCCTTCAAAAACACGGAGTTCACGCACTTTTCAAAAGCCCCGCCGATGTTTAAATCCTTGTGTTCGCATGAGACGGTTTCTTTCTCTTTCTCTTTCTCTAGCCACCTTAAATCCGAAGTACGAAGTCTTTTGGGTTTTATAACTGCTGAATCTCCAGTTGACACTGATGATTGTTGTTTGGATCTTTCTGGATGCCATAAGTTTAATTATGTAAAGTGCTGCGAGAAAAGCCTATACATCTAAACATCTCGTCACGCGCAGTATAGCCGGCTAGCCGAAACTCCTTCTTTATGTGTACGGGTGTGACGTAATGACGCAAAGACATGCTCGAATTTCCCGCGGAAACCCACCAGTACCACTGGAATTAAAATCATTATTACAAGCTAACCGTTTTGAATCTAGCTATGGCAAGCACATAGTTTTGACCACTGGCAGAATATGTTTTTTTTAATAGAATTATTTTGGATTATTTTTAACTTAAAAAAGTTACGGACAGCAGCTTTAAGTTTAGTATTTCTGACTATACGGTCATGGGTAATAGCGAATGCTTGTCACATCATGGGATAAAGATAAAAACAAAAGGAGTTGTCAACACAAGGTTTTTTTTTCAGAACTGATGCACAATTGCAAGACATCAAAGACTTCTATGATCCCCCCCAAATCAAAGTGTTTTTATCGATTCTGAGAGCTAACATTACAGTGAACTCTATGGCCTGCAGATGATGAAGATGAAGAAGAGCAGGAGGAGTCAGAGATCAAAGACAAGACCAGGCCTAAATGGAAGATCTGGTTAGATGTAGAGACGTCCCGTGAGGCAAACAACTGGTTGCCATGGAGACCAGATAAAACCAAGGGCCAATCAGAAGAGGACTGCGAGGACCCCGACAGGCAGGTGCGACTTTTGTTGACAATCTGATGAGTTGGCCCAAATGAAATCTGCAGATGTTTTTGCATTTTTGTTGACGGAAATTTCTGCAAAATGGATTTTATATGCTCAACAACACTATTTTTATTGATTAATGCAGTCAATATTAGCCAAAATATTTGCAAGATGTTATGAATGTTCTAATTGTGCATAAATCTCTCTCTGTCCATGCAGGTATTGTTTGATGATATCGGCCCATCTGTGATTCGTGTGGACAGACCAGATCTCCAGCTGCAGGTGATCCTGTCATTCCTGCAGTTCCTAGGTCTGCCTGGACCTTCAGGAAGGTTTTCTACAACCTCTTCCTCAAACATTCTACTGGATGATCTCACCTTCCTTGAAGAGGGCCCAGACCAGGAGCGACCTCTGACCTCTTATGACCTCCCAATGGCTGGGATCTGTGCAGTGGGTCACATGACATTTCTGAGTGACTGCAGGAGGCAGGCTGGGCTGTGTAAGGCAGGGGAGGAGTTTCTCCAGAACGTTCTACAGCAAACTCTACCGCTCGTTTCTGCACAGGATCAAGCTGCTATTACTCTCTGCTGGCTGCAGTATGAGAAACTCAAGGTCTGTGTGTGAGAAAGAAAAAAATGATAAACCATAATTTCTGCATTCATAGATATTTCTCATTATACAATCTCAGAAAGAATTGACAGTCATAATACATGCAAAATCAATAAAAAAACAATACATTTTAACATTATTTTCATAATTATTATCATAATAATAATTACATTTTTATCATAATTAAAAAATAATCATGACAATTAAAAAAACTATAATATATATGTTATCATAATCATGTGATTCCTTTGAATTATATGAATATAAATTAGTGCTGTCAATCGACAAAAAAAAAATTGCACATTTTTCTGTAATTAATCGCGACTAATCACACCGAACATTAAAGTTTTTAATATTTTGTAATAGTTTAACATTGAATCTCCAAAATAATGTAGAAACAACATAAAGACAGTATATTTTAAATATTTGTTTAATGGCATCTTTTTACGAAGCACTGTGAATAAATGCCAGAATCACTGATGTCTCTAATGTTGAATGGCAATAAATGGCTTTAATTAATACAGTATAATTGAAAGCAAACAATTTTAACATTTAATAGGCTTTAAAAATGTAATTATATATACTTTTAATTTAAGTGAACTTAAAAAAATCTTTAGATAAACCCATTGTGCCAATAAATGTCATATTTAGCTGTGCCTTTAATATATCAGGGATCAATGCTAAGGTTTTTTTTTTTTTACGGGCCCAGTCAGTCCTGTTCATATTTTTACCTGACCTGCTAAAATGCACAAAAAAGTTACAGGTTTATTAGGCTGCTTTCACTTAAAGGCCTGACGCAGATAGGGTTGGTTATTGAGAACCGGTTCCAAAATTCCCAAAACCGGGGATTCGATAAGATGTGCGGCGTGCGCATTTTGATTCCTCTTATCGATTCCTTTGTGTACATTTTAATACGACTTTAAACCATTCAAGCGCAAGAAGACCCCCATGCTGTTTTCTGTGCTGCACCCAGATCCAAAGCGCATGCTTAGAAAGTGATTTTAATGTGATTTTAAACCATTCAAGCACAAGGAGGCGTTTTCTGTGCTTCGCACCCATCCAAAACGAGCGCACAGAAAGCCGCCTCTCATACTGTATACTGTGCGATACTGAAACGTGTTCTCTTCCACGTCTTTTTGCACTTTAACTGACAAATACACACAAAAATATGTCAAAATATCCTCAAACACTGATGGTTATTTCTTAAGTGAACCTAAACAGTTGACAAAGAGAATGCATGTGTAACAGTATATTGGATCCGTGCAGCTCTTAAAGTGACAGCAGCAAAATATTCCTGCTGTAGTCTCTATAATAACATTAATCAAACTACAAAAGACAGGAAGTTCTCTCGCTATTCCTGACTGACAAACCAAAGTTCTGTGTGTTAGTATTCTTTAGCCTGTTGATTTTTGTTCATGGTATTCAGCTACAATGAAATGTTTTGCAATAAGACTTCTAAGATCTAAGTTTTAGTTTTTTACCTTATTGGAATCAAAATTAGAAATCGATAAGCGGAATCAGAATCGTTGAAACTCAAATGATACCCAACCCTAGATGATGTGCATCTGACACGCATTCCATTTTCTCACAACTCTTTACATTCATTTAACACTTTTTATCTAATTTGAGACTGTGCTTACGAGGATACACGACAAAATGGGAATTTTGACATAATTTTGTGTTTTTGTCTGTTCAAGCACGAAAGAGAACTCGATCCGGCACTGGCGCTCTGTCTGAAGCTCCATTTTGTACGTGCATTTCAGGTGTTTGTTCACAGAGAACCGCTTCACAGACAGCAAGCCAGTACAGATTTTTGCATTGTATCATGTTTGAATGGTTTAATAGCACTTGGATGAATGATAGTGTGATCATAAAAACTAATGCTGCGTTAAATATTTGTAACACATTAAACTGAAAAAAAAAAATTATCACAGGCGTTAACACATTAACTTTGACAGCCCTAATATAAATATATTAATAGTAATTTTACAGCTCTGACATTTTTTAACAATTATTGTGAAATTCACCTTAATTTGTACTACTTTAATTCCATGTTTGCATAATTCTGTAACCGTCTTCATTGCTTTTCTGTTGTAGGTGCTGAGATGTTTACGCAGTGGAAATAAAAGGCAACTGAAGTCTCAGGGAAAGCGTAGTAAACGACTAGCGAAACGGCTCCTAAAAGAGCCCGATAACAGGGGAAGTCTGGCACTTTGGAGAGAGTATGCCTATCTAGAGTGGCTTCTGGGTAACCTGGAAGAGGCGCGCAACGTATTTGACACTGCCTTGGGTATGGGTGTATCTAGAGGTCTTAATGACCCTGTTCTCTGCAACCTCTGCTTTCTCTATGCCCAGTTAGAGGTAGAGCAGGCCTTAAGTGGTGGGGCAGCCTCCACTTCCTCCAAAGCTGTCTACATTCTCACTAAATTAGCCGAGGGTGCTGCTTACACTCCTTTCTCTGGCCAGATCAACCCAGTGGCCATATTGAAGGCCAGGAAGGCCTATGAGCAGGCCCTGTTGAGCTTTTTACCTGAGCAGAGCACAGACAGCGATGCTGGAGCTCCAAAGAAACTCTGCAGGACATCCAGCCTGGTTGGATGCTTTGGGCTTTTTCAGTACCTGACAATGGGGATTGATGCAGCTGATGCCGTATACAATCATGCCATCCAAAAACTGATTCCCACCAACTTGAATTCAGAAGTGACAGATGATTCTCTGAGGAGATGCAAGGTCTTTGCAGACTGGGAGTCTGTTGCTGTCCAGCGTGTAGCACTGCTACGTCACCACACCAACACCAATGTGTTTCCTCTTTCCCGGCTAAGACTGGCACTTACAGATGCCATCTCCTTACTGCCCTCCAGCGCCTTGTTATGGCATCTCTACCTGCAAACAGAGAACCGCTATCACAGCGCAGGCCGTGCCCGAAGGTTTTTCCACAGTGTGGCAAAGAAAACTGACAGTGTTGTGCCTTATCTATTCGCCATCACTGCAGAACGACGACTCAAACAGCTTCTGGACTCGCAGAGGTGAGAAAAAAATGAGTTCTCATGAGCTTTTCATTTTTGTTTTCTTGTCATTTTGTTTTTTGTTTCATATTTTGTTTGGGTTTAGATTTTGTTTGGTGTTGTGTTGCATTGTTAGTACGTGAACACAAACACTTCTGGCACTGCCCAATTTAACACATCGTAGCTAATGTGTCGAAATGGATTTCAAAATGTGACACAAGTGTGTTGCATTCTGAGTGTTGCAGCAAGGGCCTGTAGCAGCCTTTTTTATATTTTTTCCTACAGTCAGTGATCTCATTCAGGTCACCCTACCGCTATGGTGGAGGAGCAGTTGGTAGAGATTCTTGCAGAGCCAATTAGTTCAAGTTAGTTAGACTGTGCTTGATTATAGCCAGCTACCTGATTAATAACAATCTGTGGCCAGTTGTATAAACCGCTTAGACTAGTTTTAAAAGTTTTTTTTTCTTCAAGCCTGGTCCTAACTTTTTTAAATCAGTTACTTAAAAAAGGTAGTTTGGTCTACTTCAAATTGAAAAAGTAAGACTGATTACCCTTGACAAAATGCTTGTTGGTCAAACTAGCTCTTAAGAAACAGTCTTAACATAGTGGCTAAGATTATACCACTGGCCCCTGGTTTAGTAGCACAAACTGTTTTCTTTTTTTATCCAAAGGTCTCGTCATCCTGGAGAAGCTCTCCCGGGCCAGTCAGTGATTGGTCTTAGCAACCGTATCCGCTGTCTGTTTGAAACTGCTACAGCAACAGAACATGGGGCCCATTGTCCTCTGCTGTGGAGAATGTATCTGAACTTCATGGTAAAGTTGTAAACGCGCTACAATTTAGAAATGTTTCGAAATACCCAGCAATAAACAGCTGATGCCCTGTGTATTTTCTACAGGTATGTGATGGGACTGCAGAGAGTGGCAGTGGAATCTTCTACAAGGCTCTACAGGAAGTGCCCTGGGTAAAGGTAAGGTTCACTAGACTCACACACAGGTAATGAGAAGCGTTACTTAAGTGTGTGTTAAGTTGTCTCCACACTTAACACACTTATGTGTTAAGTTGTCTCCACACTTAACACATGTATTTTCAGCCTCTCAATGTGTATGTTACAGTTTAAGTGCATGTGTGTGTGTGTGTGTGTGTGTGTCTACAGGGCTTGTACATGGACGCCGTGCAGCTGTTTCCTGAACGTGTGCAAGAGATTTTAGATCTTATGACTGAGAAGGAGTTACGTCTGAGAGTGCCCATGGAGGAGGTGGACATCTTGCTGGAGGAGTAGCCATCCAAACCCTTACCACAATACACTAGAAATCAGTTACCGCTGACCACCAACCAACCAACCAACAGAGACTTAATGATCTCTGAAAAAAACTACAGATTTTATTTTATTTTTATGCATTGTTAAATGTATTTTTCCATGATTTGGGGAATAAATGATTACATTTTAAGTTTTCTGTCTTCTTTTAAATGAAATGTTTGTGTGGGAGATTATCATGGTTTCAGTTAGCTGAGTGACCTGGGGCCTATGCCATGAAGCCGGTTTAGTTGGCTAGCCAGATATGTTTCAGTTTAGTTTGTGCCAACCCTGAATTTTAGGCACCATGTAAGTGGTTTGGCTTTTAGCGGTGTTCATCGCCATAGTAACCTGTGGAATTTGTAGCTGTGGAATAGTAGCAGTGGAATTTGTGCTCCACAGCTAATCTGCTCCGGGGCAGGTTATGTTCCAGGTAAGAGATCTCAAACCGAAATTGGACCAATCGGCTGTGAGCAAAGTGACACATGTCTGATTCAATAAAGTCACTCCCCCTGTTTCTACTCCAATTTAAATGTCACTACATTTGTAAAGACAAATCATCTAGCTTTTAGCAATGCTTAAATAATTTTGTATGATTTAGATATTTATTTAATTATTTTACCCATAGTCCATTACACATGTACAATTTTAGTTTATCAATTATTATGAACTTAGTTTAAATGAATATAAACATATAAAGGTCATATAAATAAGCTTAAGAATCATAGATAAAGCTAGAAAATGACTACATGTGAATTTACATGTTCAAATCTCTCTATACCTATATCAACTATATAACTTCACAACTTTTACTTGCAGTGATATAAGTTTTAGTTTTTCTCTTTCATAGACAGCTCTTTTCTTCTTGCTGTGTAAATTTGTTTAAATTCTTAATATTTACTGCAGAAGAGAAAAGTGAATCGCAGTTTTACTGTTCCACAGCATGTGATTGGCTGTTGGTTACTGATGTCACACCTAAACTCTGGATCAAAGCCTTGACAGAGAGTTGACAGAGAAAGTTGATGAACAGTGTCATGGTACCAACAAAGCCTGATTGGATTGGTTTAGTTTTGTCAATTCAAAACTAATCGTGTAACCCTGAGTTTGTTTAAATGCTATTATGGTACGGCCCCTGGTTGGTTCTAGAATTAAAGTTTCAAGCCAGCTACAATCAGTAGACCGTTTTGGCCAGCAGAGGGCATCAATACCTCCTGTCTGTTCTATATCCTGGATCTGACCCACAAATTTACAACCTCAGATTAGGATTATCTTGAAATACCAAGAGGTTGTTGCTGTGCTTTAAATTGATCTTTAGACTGCAACTTTCTTTTCATCTCCCCATACAAGCTGCTGGAAGTGCTGGTTTCTTTTCATCTCCCCATACAAGCTGCTGGAAGTGCTGGTTTCTTTTCATCTCCCCATACAAGCTGCTGGAAGTGCTGGATTTGAACCTGACATTTAAAGGGTCACTCCACCCATTTCAACATTAATCTTTATTGAAAGTGGGTTATATATGTAGTCGAAATGTAAAAGACATTTTAAATTTGGTGCCCTCTTGACCGAGAAAAGACAGAAAATAACTTTGGGGCGCATTTGTATGTAAGACAACTTAATTAACTTAATTTGTATGTAAGACAACTTAACTTAATGCAAATGGGTGGAGTGTCCCTTTAAAGATGTGCATTTTTTACTGATATTTAATTGTTGGTGATAGGAAGAAACTTTGGGTTTATAATGCTTATTGCATTACATTTTTTCATCCAAATTGTCCACACATTTAGCATGCTTTTTCAAAGCTTTTGTCTCTGTAATGTTTGGGTTTGCTATGTGTCTCACAAGTATGAGATTGGAACCGATGTCATAGCATCTTGTGGTATTATTACCCAGCAGCACATTTGGGGGTGGAAAAATACACAAGTCCCTTCACAGCTAATTCTTTTCATTTCAATGTGAAATGTCATGAGGAGCAGACTAAAGGGCTCTGGAACTACATGGTACATAATCACTTGTCTTTAACATATGCAAAAGAAGAATCTGAGTAACTAATTTAATGTGAACTTTCATGATTAAAACACTGAACATCTTTGAACTGATTGTTTTTTATATATCCATTTATCTCATATATATTATATCATAGATATTAATATACTGCTTGTTTAAATTGATTGTAGTAATGTATTGGTGGTTTCATGTTTTTTTTTTATATAAGATAATCTTTCATATGCCACCTTATTTATTTGAAAAGCAGTGCATTAACAGTCGTATGTTCATTCAATTCAACACTTCACCAGAACATTTTAGACTAATTGCAGAGAAAACCTACAACATTTCATGCATATCAGTCATTTGAAGGTGTTCTAGACAATATTATCTCTGAATTGCTTTTCTTTGACGAATGTAAGGAAGAAATCTTATTCTAACCACTTTGTTCTTTGTCCAATGTTGAGTCGGAAACGAGATTTAAATAATTAATTAAAATAATTGTTACTTCGGTCTTCCATTAATAGCACAACTTCGTATAGACAAACAGTAAGCTAGGCCTTGTTAATGTGCCCTAGGTGTGATGCTCAACCAAATTCAATTCAGTGCTTTCTATAACGTTCTGTTAGCGTGTTCATATTTCTAATTTGGCAAAGGCTCTCAACCAGTTGATGAAATCTATCCGATGTCACGTTTTATGTGTTTTTTAACAGTCTGTGGGGGAAGGCCACGTCAGACTGCCTCTGATTAGTGTTGCCAAATCGTGCTTTAAAAACCAGCAACCTGCCAAAACAAGCTCCAAATAAGCATAAAACCTCTTTACGAGAACTGCAAAAATAAATAAATAAATAAAAATCTTTAATCTATTGATATGATGTATTTTACAAGGAATTTGCATAACACGTACACAAGACAAATTGCATCTTGTAACTGTTATATACAACTGACCATCAAAGGAGACATCTCGATTTCTTAAAATGTGTTTCCACCTATGGAAAAGCAAAATAGTGTGCACAATTTACAATAATTGGGGAACAATTGAGACTAAGTGAAAGGGAAAACAAACTACAGGGATTTATAATAATAAACATGGACCTTACTCGTGATTTTTTATATGCAAATGAAAATGACATACAGTCTTTTTTTATCTTTTTTATCTTTTTTATTTTTTTGCTTTGCAGTTCGTTTAGTTTGCATAGCCCAACATTGAAAATACAACTTTTCTCAAAACAAGCAAACAGTCAAACAAACAAACAGATATTTGACAACTGCTCTTAATGGTCAGTCATACTTTGCCAAGTCCACATATTCTGGAAAAAGCAGTCAAACAAACAAATAAATAAATGCAACCGGCGACTGTCCCTGTTGGCAAGCAATAAAACAAGACTTGTTAAAAAAAAAAGTGGACATGGCAACACTGTCTCTAATTAACCACGTTCTACTGTCCTGCAGTACCGCTGTGTGGCCGCGAGGGGCGACAGAGAGGTGACACACACACACACACACACACACACTCGTCCAATGACTCGTGGCCGTTCGTAGTATTTCCTTTTATTTAGGTGAGTTGCCGATCAGCCAAATCGTGAAGTGGGTTGAAAACATTTGCAAAGTTTTTATTTCCTTCTTTTGGCTTACTATAATCAGTTAGTGTGGTCGAAGAACATGGCTTCTTTAAGGGATCGAGCATTTTGACATTTAAAAACACGAAAAAGTCCGATGCAGCTTTCCTCCGTGTTTCAAGCTGCTGGCTGTCAACTTGTGCTCTAGCTGCAACAGCTTTCACCGAGTCTTTCTCTTCATTTGCTCTGGAAAACAAATACTGCGGGATAGTGACAAAATAACAACGCGTGGGCGTTTGCGCTTTTGAACCATGACCACTGAAGTTGCGAGTGACTTGGAGGTGACAGTCAGTTGTTTGGGCGAAGGGAACCAAAACAAGTCGGACGCGGATCGACCCAAGAAAACTGATCGAGTGAGCCACGAGGAGGGGCAGCAGGATCCTCCTCAGGTCGACTCTAAACATCAAAAACAGGGGGACATGGAAAGCAAAGCGGATGGGTTAAGCACGGACACTAGCACGAACGACAAGGAGAATGAGCAGAATGCATCATGCCACAAAGCAGAAACTGACAAGAAGAAAGTGATCGAGGCTCCTCCGCCGGCAGTGAACCCATGGATGAAGAGGAACGCATGCCCTCCTAATAATCCCACCAACAGCTCGCCACAAACAGGTAACGTTAGAGAGTTTATGCCCGCAACACACATTAATGCCTCCCAACAGCATTTATTCTCATGCACACATGTGCTCTGTTAGCTCGCATGTGCTACTGCAAACAGGAGCGGCCATTAAACTCCTTTCAGTTCACTTTTATAACCTTTTTTGCATTCTCGTGCACCTGTGCTTTGAAACATATCATAACGTCGGCTATTCTTTCATTTAATTACAATTCATAAACTTTGTGCCCATATCCGTAAAGTGTGTTTTTCATACATGGTCAGAGAAATGAGCCAATCAGAGACGGGGGTGTGGCCTGTTAGCATTAGCACCAGTGATGGGACGTCCGACTCTTTTCAGCGAATCGGTTCTTTCGAACAATTAAGACTGATTCAGACAGGTTTGTAAATTATGACGTAATTCCAGCCAACCTGGCGTGACATTATCCCCTAAATTCTTTTTAATAAAGACTTACGTGTGCACGTATTGCTGTCTAATGTACTTTTATCAATAACAGAGTTTATTGTAAGTTTATTCATTATTATTTAACGCATTTGGAACTCAAAATGAGCATTATTAATCAGTTTAATTATTTAGCGTTTGCTCATTATAATCGAATAAAACACTGTTTATTGAGACCAAGTATGCTTGTTCATAAAACTGTTATGACTTGAGGTAAAGTTGTAAACATATTTCCAGTACGTTGTATTTGTAACATTCCGAGTCGTAAACAAATCTTTTAGAGATCGCGTTGTTCTCTTCAACCGATGCATTGAAAAGATCCGACCCTAAAGACCGATTCATTCACGAATCTGACTGACGTCACTATTTAGCATTGCGCTAAACCCACAGCTCGTTTAATCCCCTAAAGCGGTGTGAAGCAATGGAGATCAAAATGCTCTGCTTTATCCACACATTTTAAATGGTTTTCACGTGGATGTGACTGTCACTAGGGTGTTTTATGCTTTTAGGGTTTGAGCGTTTGTGGTATGGCTAACATGCTGTGCTGTCCTGGCTCGCCTGATTAAAAACACTGCTGTTGTTTAAGTTAGAGAATACAAAACGCACACCCTGACCATATTGCTTTACTCCTGTTTATCTATGAAGGTTATCTTAATAGATTTCGCTTCAGTTCAAATTGTTTGAGTTTGTTTAACGCACTGCGTGTTGCTGTCAGGAAGCCCGGAGCTCGTTTTTGCCATTTGTGATGTGACCAAATATGGTGGTAGTGGGAATAAACGCCCATCAAAATGCCCGTTCCCACATCATTCTGCCGACAGACTCCTGTGAGCCTTGATCATTTGGGTGTATTTGGACAGACTTGCTGATGTGGGCAGATTCAACCCCCCTCGCCACCCCACCCCATCTCATCTCATCTCATCTGATCTGATCGAGTTGCACGGGAGCACGTGTAGTGCTGAGCACTGCAACTCCAGCAGGAGTTCATGAGAGGCCTTTACAGCCTCACTGCTGTACACTGGTTTCAACCCCACTCATACAGCTGCTAAACGCATTGTGTTATGGTTCTTGGATCTTCATAGTGTTTGCGGTAGTGTGCAGCTCACCTGTTGAGTAGACATGACTGACAGTATAGTGTAGTTTTAAAGTAATATGTAATATTAGACCACTCCCTAAAACTGAATTTTAAAGTAGATTGGCTTAAACAGTGGTGTAGATTTTGGCGGCTACCTGTTTGAAAACCGAAATTTGATTGCAGAAAAAGAATGCACTTTGCTTTTAAATAACATGGTTTAAATAACTAAAAGTCACTTAAAGTAATAAGAAAATCGCAAACCAGAAGAGCAGTTCACAAGCTTGTGGTTGAGGATCTCATTTCAGGGTCTGATCAAAACAACTTTCAGATTGTGCATCACAAGATTCTTTAGGTCATCAGTTTACTTACCAAAAATAGTTTTGAAGTCACTTTTGCAAAAATGTAAGTGAAATTTTGGAGGCAAAAAAGGTCATTTGTCTATTGTGAGTAGTGTAGCGACGTATAAAGCACAGATCATGCTGAAGTCACTTTCAAACTAACCATATCTCTGTTGGCCAGCCCTTCAAATTCACGTGAGCAACTTGAAAACGAGTGAAATCTGTGTAGGGAACTTTTTTGCCTTCACACGAAACTCCTGATCGCATTTGGTTTCCTATTGAAATGACTAGATTTTGCCCACAAAATGTAGCCGAGTAACATTAGATGTGACCGCATTGTTCGCTACCAGCTGGACTAGTATTAGTTTGGTTGGATGGGTTCCCATCTGATACCTAAAGTACCATGAAGTAGTAATGCATTTTTTTTTTTTTTTCAAAGAAACCGAAATTAACATTTTTATTTAGCCAAAAACTGATAATAAAGTTTCTGTAATTGAATTAGGGTAATTGGATAACTGAACTTGCTATGCTATTTTGGGTGCTGTGTTCTGAGGGGATAAATTAAACCAGTCTAAGATGAGCCGCCTCTCGATATTTCATCCTTACAAATTCTACACATTGCTTCTTTAGCATCATTTTTGGTCACGGTGAAGTGTATCTACACTTGCTGACATGTTTACCTTTTTTAACCTTTTACGTCATTGGAAAAACGCTAATTAAACGCCACTATTTCGGTCAATGATTCTGGCCATCCAAAACTATTGGTTGAAACTGTATTGGGTGATTGGGCATCTTGTCAAATAGAGATTATGTTTTCAAACCTAATGGGAAATCCGTTGTGAATGGTGATTCAATACCTCAATTTCAGTCTCTGAATGATGAAACCCCTCAGTTGAATACTGGGCATCTGAACTACATGATCAATTTCCTGTTTTTCCTTATGAAAAAACAGTTGTGTTCATTTTGAATGGAGATGTCATAAATGAGCATTTCTCCTTTGTGGTTTGACCGAACCATTACAGTCTGTTGTTGTGTGAGTTATGTCAATCTATATGCATTGCACATGTCATTGTTCTGATGAATGAACAGAGCTGTTAGATCTCACTGACCTTGTTAAGCCAAAGGTCTTTGTGCTTTTTGCATTGTGGGATACATGTCATAATTCCAAGTATTTATGAATGGGACCGTGATATGGAAGAAGCTCTCAGGTTGATTCTTAGGGATCCGTGTTGAAAATCTGGAATGTGTGCATCACTTGAATGATCAGAATTCTGTCAGATGATGTATCGACTGATAGCAGTGTTTTAACAACCATGCCACTGCTCCTAATAGTCTATACTCTGTTCACATGACTTCCTGGCTGACATTTGAGAATAGACCGCTCTCCTGTCAAACAACCATAGTGTTTTTGTTGTGACAGCATCTTTGTTGTAGGCAGCATTGTCTACTTTGACAGCAGTGATACCTGTATGCGGTCATATTTAAAGGGTTAGTTCACCCAAAAATGAAAATTATGTCAGTAATTACTCACCCTTATGTTGTTCCAACCCTGTAAGACTTTCGTTCATCTTCGGAACACAAATTAAGATATTTTTGATGAAATCTGAGAGCTGGATCACTCCTCCATAGGCTTCTTAAGGGATCGAAACTGGCCGGCCCAAAAGTTATGAAAGACATCGTTAAAATAGTCAGAGAATACTTTTTGTGCGCAAAAAAACAAACAAAAAGAACGACTTTATTCAACTACTCTGTAAGGCCGTGATATTTCACGTAGTGAAACTACGCAAAGCTTCTAGGTTGTACGTCACGCATCACACACATGACCAGCGTCGGCCAATAGTGAGCCTACGTGTGACGTGCAACCTAGAAGCTTTGCGTAGTTTCACTACGTGAAATATCACGGCCTTACAGAGTAGTTGAATAAAGTCGTTCTTTTTGTTTGTTTTTTGCGCACAAAAAGTATTCTCGTCGCTTGATAAACATAAGATTGAGTCACTGTAGTCACTCGGACTATTTTAACGATGTCTTTCATAACTTTTGGGCCGGTCAGTTTCGATCCCTTAAGAAGCCTATGGAGGAGTGATCCAGCTCTCAGATTTCATCAAAAATATCTTAATTTGTGTTCCGAAGATGAACGAAAGTCTTACGGGGTTGGAACAACATATGGGTGAGTAATTACTGACAGAATTTTAACTTTTGGGTGAACTAACCCTTTAAGGTTAGAAACCTCTTAATGTGAATGTCACATTTTAAAACTCGTTCCACTTTTAGGATATGCAATATTTATATTATGTACACTACCTTTTTAAAAGTTAGGGGACATTAAGATGAAAGGTGCCTCTTAACACTTTCCCCACCTGATAGAAAATTCCGTCATTTATGAGACTACTCTTTCCCGCCATTGACGGAAATTTCCGTTTTTTTGTGTTTTCACTGTTATATGTTATGACACATCTTCTGAAAGAGTACAGAATCTCCTGATCAAAAGACGTGTAGAAGAAGCAAAAAACAAGCGATAGCATATGTAAGCAGATGCATAGGCTATATAAAATAACGCGACCATCAACATTAAACGGCATATAAATCAAAACTGCCTAATATTACGGAATGAAATGTCGACCCAGGATGAGCTATATGATTGTGAAAGCTTTGGGGGTGTTAATGGATGCGACCTACTACATCTTACGGTAGTTTTGATCATCGTTCTGAATCTGATCTGCATGTAACCTTTGACAAAAGCACATTTTTCTCAGCTTTTTGTTCAATGTTTTTAAAAAAAAATGAAATTTACCCACATTCTTGATAAAAAAATGCATTAAGCTAGAATAAAATGTTTTTTTTTTTTTTTTTTTTAAAGCAGAGGCACTGTTCTTTCTTTTGATATATTGCATATTCCGATATTCATACAACAAAGTATTCTGAGGTCCATGAAAATTTTGTGAAAATGATAAAAAATGCTGCCGGTACCTGGCACTTTTATATATATATATATATATATATATATATATAAAAAAATGCTGGTGGGGAAAGAATTAAGATCATTAAGCTGCATTTATTTGATAAAAAATAAAGTATAAATATATATATATATATATATATATATATGACAAGACCCCTGACTTTTGAATGGTAGTGTATAGAATTTGCTTTCCAAATGTTGGATAAGCCGAGCCTTTGAGCTGTCAGGAAAACCTACCGGTACATGAGCTAATGACACTATTTTATTTTATCTATTAATTTAATAAAAATAAAAAAAATCAGATAAATTGATGTTTTATATGACTGGTTCAGGTTGTTGAAGCACATACAAAGAATACAGCTTGAATGTGTTTTAAAATAGATTGAAAAGATGAAAATGTCACTTTCTTTATCGTATTTTTATGTCAATGACCCAAGTTACAACTTAACTTTTGCTCAGCTTTTATTCAGTGGCAGCTTATGATTTGATTAGCAGTCCGACTGGCTTTTCTTGATGTTTCTGACTTGACATTTTAGTGATTTAAATGATCGTTTGCATCAAAATAAGTTATTCAGCCTCGGGCGGCACTAACTGAGAGAAAGGTGTCGACGGGACGGTATCAGTAAGTCAGTGTGTATGGTCACACCCCACACTGTTGGCAAGCGCCCAGTGCCTTATCATACATACAGGCCATCCTTTCAGTAATGATAAAGGACCCCGGACACTCCCAGAAATGGGCGTCCTTTTCTATTGCCTGTTTAATCCCAACAGCTCAAAAAAAAGAAGAAGAAAGTAAAGAAATGTAAACCGGTTTTGAATAAAGTAGCGTTTGTTTCTCCCCCAGGAAAAAGCTTTGAATCTTGCTGTATTTCTAAAGGTTTTGGTTTGATGATCATTTAAGGCCAGAATGCTACACTTAGATAGTTTATGGTTGTTCCTCCACAACTACAAAGAATTTGAAACTCCTCCTGTGCAAATGTAAATCCCCTGATGTTGCAATGAATGGATAGACGTTCATTAAAATGCAAACAGACGGTTGTCACATACATTGTGCTAACCTCCTTCATGATAATGTTCTTGTCTTTTAAGAATCCAGTGGTTAGGCTAGATTACACCAATATTAATGCTTTAGCACTCCTATTCCTTTAGTTATTTTAAAAAGCAGCTGTTTATCTGCTTACGTGTCTCTGTAGATCTGTTATTTTGGTGGGGTTGGCGGGGGGCAGTTTGTCAGGAAAAGGCCATACGCTTTGTTGGTTGAACAGTGGCACAAATACCTATATGGGGCCATGTCATTGTGTTGGGGGGATTTGAATACCACGGATGACTCCACTTTCACTGGCCCTCATAGAAATGTTGTTTGCTGCTCCGTCTCACAGAGGAAGTTAATGTTTTATGTGTGTGGATGTGTGACCTTGCTGTGCAGGTGCTGGCGTGTGGCTTTACAATCTAAGTGAAGCTGTTCCCAGATAATTGACCACAGCACTTAGTCCGCATTGACCTGCCACACTGGACACACAGAGAGAGACATTGGTAGATTTTTAGTGCAGATCTGTGATATCCAGAGGACCAAAATTCAGTGTTCATTCATGAGTCACTTTAATAAAGAAATGCAGTAATTATGATCATACTTTGAGCTATTAATTAACTCAAGTTATATCGTTTTTGTATCCTGGAGCTGTTTTATAGATAATCTAGACTCTGTGCTCATGTATTCAGCAGCTGTTTTGAAATAATGCAGTTTGTAAAATGCCTGGAAAGACAAGTTATTTCATGAAGTAAGGCGTTAAAAGGCATTGCTGTGACAGTGCGCAAGTCATTTTAACAGGTGGTTACCGTACAGATAATAATGCATAATATGTGTAGGAGTTGGTTTAATCTGTAAATGCTCAAAGATTCATTATCACTTACCGGTAAGTTAAACTTAGAAGGTTAAGCTCATACTGCACGTTTCCTCTGGCATAGACGAAACTAGCTCCATATCGACCAAAAATCTTGAGTTCTTCTGCTGTAGAGATGTGTACAGTAAGGGTGATTGTCTTCAGTTATTGAATGAATGATCGATAAACTCAAGTTGGAAAAATGCTAACTATTTATAAGTGGCTAAGGTGTTACTGCTCATACAATGTCAGTTAAATTCAATGAAAGCGTCCTAACTGCCTTTGAAAGCTGGATTAAATAGAGTAATTTGTAACAGTGTGGTTTGAGCATTTAAGCATTTATGACAGACGCCATAGCCTCAAAGTTGTCGACTGATGTGTTCTGCATTTATTTAGAGTTGTTATTAACTTTGCAGTTTTCTAACATGGCAATTATGGTAGTAGTAATGATAACAAAAATATTAATAACAGCAACAATGTGAAATAAAAGTTTATTTTAATAAAAGTCCTCTAATGAACTACATCAAACAATCAAATCGCAATCTCCTGTTTTTGTCGTTTGTCCACAGAACCCCAGAGTCCTGCCAAAGTTGTCCGTGCCAGCAAACCTAGATCCAGGAAGACCAGTAAGGTAAGGCGCTCTTATGTAAGTGATTTGCCAACTGAGGCCATGTGACATGCGTTTATCTGTTTAATGAAGACAAATTAATGACCTTTAATACCAGCTATCACATATAGATAGTACATTAATCTATTTGGATAGATAATGTCTTTTTTTGTCTGTCTATTTGTGTAAATCTGGAGTCTTTTCCTCCAGTCTATTTGTGTAAGAGAGTCTTGCTTCAATGTCCTGGATCAGGGGTCAGCAGCAGCCAGTCATAGAGCAGCTCGGCTTGTGTTTGTATTTAAGTGGATATTTGTTCGCTCTGTTCTTTGTTTTTTTGTGGGCGATAGTCAACAGTTTTGAGCACATGAGTTTTTGACTTTTACCTCAGTGGGGCATTCCAGGGAGAGCACATAGAGGGCTCAAATTCAGTCCTAACTGGGGCAGTAGAGTTGTCCCCATGGCTGACTCCAAGGCATGTTAGTTTGTCTCCACTTACAAACACATACAACACTTGACAGGCTCCCTTGTACGTTCATGAACCCTAGCATGTTATTTGGTGTTCCATCATGCATTACAGTTTTTTGAGTGGAATGTGACAAGTTTTGTTTATGCCTTGTTAGTTCACGTTGGTTACACCATTTAACTCCAAGGCACTCCCTCGCAAATTTAGTTTGTACCGTCTAGCTTTAGCATCTGAGACACCCAGGACCCATTTCAGGACGATAGTGGAATCGGATACGCCGCTTGGAATTCTGGGTTGCTTCGCGGCTTGAGGAATGATTGACGTTCCTCCGGTAATAGAAAGTGAAATGATCTCTGAAAAGAAACACCCACACTTCCCCCACAGCGTCTGAATAATATTTTGTATGTTAAATAGTGGAAAAAGTTGATGTGTAAGTTGGAAACTCAACGTAAAGAGTATTTGAGACATAGATGTCAGTGAAGTGGGGCAGCTGCTGTTCATAAATCATTCAAACTGGACGTTGATATAGCATGCATCTGCACGTCGCTTTTCTAATGAGAATCATTAGGGAATAATGTTGTTTTTATGTTTGTTCAAATCAAATCAAAAGTTTTTTTGTTATGTGCATTTTGCGCTTATGTCCTTGCACAGGAAGTGGAGTTTGTTGTAATGGATTATGATGAAGGATGGGAACTTCATGAATAATTCCAACTCAGATGTAACTTCTTTTTTTTTCTTCTTTTTTTTAATCTCTTTCCTTCGTTCCTATTTGCAGTCAAGTGACTTCAGTGACATCACAAACTGGCCTACCCCAGGAGAACTCGCCAATAAGGAGGTGAGGAAGAATCACAACCTTTTGTATAGTTTTATTGTAAATTGTTTAAAATAAGACAAGTCAAGCTTTAAAAAAAAAAATTAAACATCTAAAAGTCAAGACGTATTTCTTATTTTAATTTGTTCCTTCTGTCTTGGAAAACCTAGATACTGTATTTGGAGGGATAAAAAAAAAAGTTTCCAGACCTAAAAAAATAGGGGGGGGGGGGGGGGGGAATTAAAAACCTTATCCCGTAATCACAAAAGACTAGAAATATAATGCAAATACGTTGGTCACAAGTATGAACCCTGAAATACATTGTTTTTAAAATGTCTGGAATTATGGAAAGGTAATTATTTTAATTTTAATTATTTTATTATATAATTTTTTTTAAATGTAATTATTTTATTAGATTTAAAAAAATATATATATATTGCCACTCCTTGTTTCTGTAAATAAAAAAGTTTTAAAACAAGCAGCTTTGTCATTGCAGCAGAAATATCCTAAATCGAGTGCCATCATATTTGGTCTTGGACAGTGGAAGCCTTGGAGTCAAACAGGTTGAGAACAACTGTGTGTTGAAAAGGAATAGTTAAAAAACAAATATAAAATAAAATAGATTTATATACTTTATAAAATAAAATATACCAAGATTCAAACTAATGTTGTCCCATATCCTCTGTGTGTATTTGTGTGTTTTTTCACTCTTCTTCTGTGGAATGCAAAAGTAGATATTTAGCAGAACATCTTAGCTGCTGTTTTCCATGCAGCAAAAGTGGATGTCAAGCTCCAAGTTGTCAAGTTGACTTTTACAGTCAAGCTCCAAAGAGAGGAAAAAAGCCATCCCATAAAAGTGGCCCATATGACTTGTGTACTATATTTCCAGTTACTTAGATATCATATGATAACGTTTAAGGCATTGAAATTTAAGGCATAATTCAAGTCTTTCCTTCTGGCTATTCAAATTATGTATTTGCTTGTATATTATATTGTATTTCTTCAGAAGACTTGAAATTTAGCACACAAATAATATGGACCACTTTTTATAATAATATTTTTGACCATCACATTTTCTGATCATGACCGTATATAGATCCTCATTCACTTATATTTGTAAGGAAAACAGCAGCCTGTTCATTCAGCTAAACATCATCTTTGTTGTTCCATTGAAGAAGAAATAAAGCATACATCTTTGAAACATCATGAGGAAGAGTAAATGTACTATGCCTTTAAGAACTTAAGAAGCGTTTTTTGCTTCTCTATGTCTGTCTGTCTGTCAGTGTTCAGATTTAGAGTTATAATCCCATGAAATTAAAGGAACACTCCGACTTTTTGGGACTTTAGCCTATTCACCTTATCCCCCAGAGTTAGATAAGTCCATACATACCTTTTTCATCTCCGTGCGTGCTATAAGTCTGTTTGACGCACCCACCGCTAGCCTAGCTTAGCACAAAGACTGGATGTAAATGGTTGCAGCTAGCATACTAATCCAAATAAGTGACAAAATAACGCAAACATTTTCCTATTTACATGTTGTGATTATACAAATATTATTATACAAATCACAACATGTAAATAGGAAAATGTTTGCGTTATTTTGTCACTTATTTGGATTAGTATGCTAGCTGCAACCATTTACATCCAGTCTTTGTGCTAAGCTAGGCTAGCGGTGGGTGCGTCAAACAGACTTATAGCACGCACGGAGATGAAAAAGGTATGTGTATGGACTTATCTAACTCTGGGGGATAAGGTGAATAGGCTAAAGTCCCAAAAAGTCGGAGTGTTCCTTTAAGAAACTTTTATGCACTGTCATGATGAACCGTGTTCACTCCATATCATGTATATGTCTTTGGTTTCACTGACTGATCTGCTGGCTTTATTCTGCTGAGTTCAGATTTATTTAACTGAGATATTGATTTCGTTGCACTCCTCAGCAGCAGCAGAATGTGATAAACACACATGGGAGGAAAGGGACGTCCGGACGGAGGGAGAGGAAGAAGGATCATGGGGTAGAGAAGGAGAGTGGAAGTGATGGGAGTGACAGTAAGGAGAACAGGGAAGCACAGTCAGATCCGATAACTGGACTTTCGAACGAGAAGGAGATCGAGGATGGAGATGAAACACACAGCAGTGCCCCCCGCAGGAGAGGAGGTGAGACAGACCGACAGCACTAACTCACGCTCAACTATCCATATTTGATTTCCATGGCTGTGTTCGTAATCGAATATAAGCTTACTACTTACTGCAAGCTGGACAGTGTATGCTGCTTACATATAAACTTAAATAACAGATGACAGTTTTACACAAACATTTCAGAGAGTAGTGATACATCTTGGACATATGACATCTTCTTTTGTCATATGACCTCATCACATTGGATGGTTAAAACATTCCAGTTATCTTGTTGGAAATCAACTCCGTTGTTATCCAATTTTGTGTATAAATGCCTTAAAGTTTTGGCAGTCTGATCAAATAATACACACTGTTTTCAGTACTATATGCTGTATACACTACTGTTTATAGGTTCAGCATTGGTAAGCTTTTTAAAAAATGTTTTTGAAAGATGTCTAAGGTGCCAGTTATTTGATCAAATATACAGTAAAACAGTAATATTGCAAAATAGTATTACAATTTGAATAGCCATTTTCTATTTTAACAAGATCACAATCATTCCCAAATTCGTTTGCAAAATTATGTATTTTGTAAAAATAAATAAAAATAAAATAAAATAAACACAATGGCATGTAAAGCAGACAGTCATATAGAATTATGGGTAAAGGTCAAATGTAATTACCCATGGTCACTGGTTTGACTGTAACATAAAACCCTGAGTGGTTAAAAATGTCTTTTAAACATCTGTCTGCTGTATTGAATGTCATGTTTCAAAGGGTTATACAAAGGGTTATATTGTCAGAAGTACTTCTCATTTCATTAGTTGGGAAGTGGAAAAAAATTACTTGGCACACCTTACAAACACTCGAACAAACTTCGAGAAATGTGTTAACTTGAACATGATCACATGTACTTGCAGCAACCTCCAGCTAAAAAGAGTGAGAAAAGACAGAAACTGAAAGGATTGAGAGCTTAGAAATTCTCATGATGCCTGGGCGGGTTTCAGACACGTAAATGCTTTAAATCTCACACGCATGTCTTAACACATGCACACGGCCACATACACATTCAGACACTCAACATCCTTGAAGTATTACACATGACAGATTACTTAATTAAATGGGTCCTTAATTACTTCATTAATCTCATATTATGTCTTTTTAAATTTTAGTGTGGGATCATATGTTATGAATTATTGTCTAAATGTTGTGGCAGGAGTATATAAGACATTACTAAAATCCCTCATAGTGGTTTTGGAAAGTTTCTTTCTGTTTCTGTGTCTTACATAATATGTGTGTTAAAGCATATGCACTACCGGGCTTTCAGAACTGCCTTAACCCTTTAGGCGCCAGAGGTTTTTTCCTAAAACGTTCAATTTTGACATCTTAATTTCAAAAGGCTATATCTTAAAAGTGATAAAAGATAGAGACGTTCTGTAAATTAGAGAAATATTAAGGATGACCCAAAGTTTATGTAGGGATTACATTTTCCCATCTAATTAGCATATTATGGCGTCATATGGTGGTGGCAATCTTGGATTATAGAATTTTCATAAAAAGTCATGTTTAAATAAAATGCAGCACTTCTTTCCCCCCAAAATGCCCATCACCTTCTGTATGCTATATTGCACAATACTGAATGCTCAGGTATATAGTAAGTAGTAAACAAACTGTGTAAACCATTACTAATAAATGGTAGAAACAAACCGAATGCATGTAGTGGTTGCCCTTTTCTTGTAGAGATTTTCCATTTACTAAATACAGTAGGCACTCTGATTCCATGTATGGGGCACATATATATTATTCATATGACATACAAACACAAGTAGACAAGACCTGTTTAGTTCAAACGCTCACTCGCACAGATCATGAGTCAGATGATACGAGCAGCACGGCCAGATCTGCCTCGCGCGCGCGCCGAGTGTGCACAGCTCGGACTACTGTCATTGTCATTTCGACTCCTCACCCTGCCTCCACGTTGCCTCCTAACTGTCCTATGAATACTTCGACCTCATCTAACATACCCAGTGGTATTAGACAAAGTCTCCACCACAATACTGTCGCCGCGATTGCGGAGAGGATCTGATAAAATGGCTCACTCGCACACTAGCTCCGCTTTTGATCGCACTGATTCAATCTAACTCGAACTAACGCTCTAACTCGAACATTTTGTATAGAAACATGACGTTTTTTTGATTCGGGGATGAAGTATGACATGTCTGCCATCCAGTGGAGGGGAGGTTGAACGAAATTTGACACCCAATTTGACTAAATCGGCCGTTTTATTCAGTGCCGCATCTTGTCGAGTAAACTCGACCGTGGCGCCTAGAGGGTTAATTCTTAATTCTGGCATAAATTCAACAAGGTGCTGGAAACATTTTCCTCAGAGATTTTGGTCAGTATTGACATGAAAGCATCACGCAGTTGCTGTAGATCCATGATGTGAATCTCCCATTCCGCCACATCCCAAAGGTACTCGATTGGATTGAGATCTGGTGACTGTGGAGGGCATTTGACTGTAGTGAACTCATTGCCATGTTCAATAAACCAGGATTTGAGCTTTGTGACATGCTGCGTTATCCTGTTGGAAGTAGCCATCAGAAGATGGGTAGACTGTGGTCATAAAGGGATGGACATTGTCAGCAACAATACCCGGGTAGGCTGTGGCGTTTAAATGATGCTCAATTGATCTCAAGAAAAATCCTCCACACCATTACACCTCCAGCACCAGCATGAATCATTGATACAAGGCAAGATGGATCCATGCTTTCGAGTTGTTTATGCCGTTTTGTTTCTTCTGCCACTTTGTTTCTTCAACCATTCTGCCACTCACTGGATATTTTCCTTTTTTTTCCTGACCATTCACTGTAAACCCTAGAGATGGTTGTGAATGAAAATCAGAGTAGATCAGCAGTTTCTGAAATACTCAGATCAGCCTGTCTGGCACCAACAACCAGCCACCTTTCTTCCCCATTCAGATGCTCAGTTTGAACTTCAGCAGATCATCTTGACCATTTCTACATGCCTAAATGCATTGAGTGGCTGCCATGTGATTGGCTGAATAGATCTTTGCGTTAAAGGGCAGTTGAACAGGTGCACCAAACACTTTATACTGTATATATATATACACAGTATATGACAGCATAAATACATTTTTAAAATGTAAGGTTTTTTTCTCTCTTTCTAGGTCACTAATCAAAAAAGTAAATGTCAATCATTTGTACAGACGGTCAGATGTTCTTGCTTTTTTTTTGAAACTCAAGTTTGTCAAATCATGCTGGAACACATGATTATCAGGTTTTACACCAACTTGCTGAGTTCATGCAGCTCAAGGGCTGCTGCCATTAAAGCAATAGAGGGACCAAACCAAATACCGAGTCCTTGTTTGAAAACGCATCTTTTTCATTCTGTTTTGGCCTTCCGTCCACACCAAGACAGCGTTTTTGAAAACGCTCTCCATAGTGGATACATTTTAAAACACCATTTTCGCATTGTAGTGTGGACTATGAAAACAGAGGTATTCAAAAATGCATGTTTAGTCATGTGACGCATACTGCACCCATTGATTTCTATGGTCATACCGGCATTGTTGTGCCTGCTATTTACTTTCATAGTGTTGCTAAAGATAAATGTTCCTTTGGTGATTCTCTATATTACAATCTTAAACACACTAGTGTGGACGGGGAGTGTTTTGGAATGAAAACTCAGTTTATATTTTTATATTTCCGGATTAATGTATTTTTAATGCCTGAAACATAAGTGTTCATTTTTTAATTCAAGACCACTCTAAATATTTTACCTTGAATTGCACTGTTAATTTGAGCTCTTATCTTGTCCTTTTCTTTCATGTGTCCCTCAGGCTGGAGAAGAGAGAGAGATTTCTTTGATGACACAGCAAGCGTTCGCAGTGAGGGCAGCAATGTCCGTGGAGGCCTGAGGGGCAGGGGCAAAGGTCGCGGTCGGGGCAGAGGTCGTGGACGAGGTAACATATAAACATCCCTAAACAACCTAAAGATCGTTTCTCACAGTCAGACTGTCTATTAAATTAGTTTTATAGTTACAAACTATTGATGTCATGTAAAATTAAAGTGAAGTTGGAGCGGGATGTACATTTTAAGCAAACTGAGTGGGAATGCACACTCAAATCTAGTTGCGTTAAAATTAAAAGTCAGTCGTCTTTTCTGCAGTCTGTGCACAAAAATCGACACCTGACACGCTGTTTCTTTTCCATCACTTTTTGTCACATTTGCAGCACATATATATATATATATATCATGTAATATTTTATATCTTATCTCTTTCTTTCCAGGTCGCTATGATTACTCCCACAGTTACCGGGACTCTTACCAGGATAAGTCCACGGCTCCAGCCGAGTTCGGCACTAACATGATCTATTACTACGACGACGGTAATCGCGTGCAGATGTATACGATCGAGGAGAATTTGCTTAAAGAATATATCAAACGCCAAATGTAAGTTCCATATCTCTCCTATCTTTGCATTTAAATTAAATACAGCACACTATTTGCTTGTTCAGCTCTCCGGCTTTCAGTGTGCCAGATGGTTTCTTTTTTTATTGGTCATATTTGGACACATTAGAGAATTTGGACATTCGAGGTTTATCTTCAGTTTAGTAACATAAGCCAAACAGTGTGAGCATGGTTGAATTATAATATGGTCACTGTCTTTTAAAAAAGTGTTTAATGCATTACCACCAGCAGGGGGAGCAGCTGCAGCATCAGGCGGCCTAGCACTGCCTTGTCTGTACGTGTCCTTAATTTAGCTCCTCTGCCTTATGGATGATGGGGAAGGGGTCAGATGATCTGGGTCAAAAAGATTAGGGCAGAGCACACTGGGTCCATTGTGTGTGTGGGTGCGTTTCCTAGTCAGAAATGACAAAAAAAATGACTTTTGCATTTCATGTGGAAATGAAAATGTATATTGTATACATACAGTGAAAGTCTGTGTTCATGTTTTCCCTCTATATTATTTGTTTATTGCTTCTGTGTGTGCGTTCATGCCCATGTGATCTTATTCTCAGAATTCAGCCAAGCTTACTTTACTCAACACTGTGAATGTAATGAGCTGAAAGTCCACAGGGAGCACACAAATCAAGAGGAACATTATAAAACTTCACTTAAATTGTTTTGAGAAAATCGACAGAAAAAGAACTTAAATTGTGTCCATTTTTTTAAGTGTTATATTCTGCATCTACATTTTTCTCCTGTCATACTCCGCTTCGCGTCGGGTGGTTCTTCGCCTCTACGTCGTGCATTAAAATCCTTTAATGCATGGCTAGCCGTGGATTATCCCTTACTTATATATATTAGAGGTTGACAGATTGATCAGTTTTGCTGGGATCTATAATCAATTGCTGGAACAATCGGTCATCGGCAAAAATCCATACCAATTTTACCGGGTTGCGACCATTGCTAGAAAAACTAACAATGATGCATCGTAGTGTTTGTTTTGACACGTGAGACTGTACACTGCTGCACAGAGCGGGACATCAGATGCAGATTTAAAACATAGACGACTACATGGCATGTATACAGTACACTACAGTACATGTTTTCATATAATTATAAAGTAATTAATTTTTTGACTAGATGCTGGATTAGTGGAGAACAGCAGTATGCTTGCCATCAGGGCTACGAGGACGCTAACATAGTTACCTCAAGCGGTTAAAACAATGTGACAATAAAACATGCAAGTCCGACCCAAATGTTTAATGTCACAATTGTTACCATCTATTTGCATTAGTTTATATCCAGCTGGTTGCTTTTATGCATTCATTATGCAGCAAAGTTGCATATTTAAAGCTAGTGACATGAGACATTTTTATTGTTAATGTAATACATATTTATTTGGTTATTTAGATAATCATCAAGTGTTCTAAAATGGAAGCAAAATGAAGTGTGAGAGTATACATACAACATACATGTGTATCTTTTTTTTAATCCAATGGCCTTTTTGTAGATGTTTAAAGCTGCAGTCCGTAGCTTTTTTGGGGTTAAAAATTATCCAAAATACATATTTGAGAAAATACATAACCAGCCAGTGTTCAAAACTCTCTGCTTGCCTTAGCTCGATTCAGCGGTAAGCTTGTAATAATGTGTTTAATTCCAGTGGTACTGGTGGATTTCCGCGGGAGATTCGAGCATGTCTTTGCGTCATTACGTCACATCTGTACACATAAAGAAGGAGTCTCGGCTAGTAGGCTATGAGTGTGAGAATGTTGGAGGTGGAGATTTATAGCCTTTTCTCACAGCACTTGATATAATTAAACTTATCAATTTGATGGCGGATCCAGAAAGGTTCAAACGACAATCACCAGTGACAACAGATTCACCCGCTGTAAAATGCAAAAGACTTCGTTCGGACTTCAGAGTGGCGACAGAAAAAAAGAGACTGCAACCGGACCCATGCGAAAACAAGGATAATATCGGAAGGACATTACATGTAGTCACGCAATGCTTGCTTACGTTGTTAACATTAACAATTTGAGAACAAAGTATAATTTGCACGGTTTTGCGTGAAATGATAACTTATAAGCGATTGTTAGATTTAATCAGCGCGATTTACTGCAATGTCAGAACCAGAACAAAAGTGGATATTACTTGTTCAGATGACATTTTCCGGGTGAAAATTCTTATGTTGATCATACTTCCAAAAAGAATAATCTGTGATTCTGAATGCTAGTATCCACACCGGCGCGGCGACTGACAGCTGCATACGCTCCTCAAACATTGTGTTAATCCGCGCTGTGCCGTGTCGAAGTACAACTCACGTAAAGTTGATAATTCCGCGAATTACTGCAATTGCAGATTTCGAACAGAGATGGCGACAAAGAGGAAAAACTGCAGACTGCAGCTTTAAAGATGGCCATATTTAAATTTATATGATTTGGATTTATAGGAAATGGCAACACTTTGAGAGTCCAAATAGAGTCCATTTGTAACATTAATTAAGGTTAATAAAAGTATTGTTCATTGTTAATTTCAACATTTGCTAATACATTTTTACATTTTAAAGTTATATCTCTTAAAATTATTTATACATATGTCATTCATGTTAGTTAATCATTTAATATATTAATAATTTTACATTTAAAAGTACAGTACATTTTCATGTTTCAGTACTGTTTTTCAGTTTTTGTAATAAAGTTCAGCACTATTTTATGTGTTATGTTTGTTTTCATTCAGCATCCATTTTAAAAACAATCGGCTGATTGGCCAGCGTGGTCCAACCATGGTTGTTTCAATATGTATTGTGTATCCACCCAGGTATATATGTATCCACCCAGATATATATTATGTATATACACTGTATTGTGTGTGTGTGTGTGTGTGTATATATATATATATATATCACAATCATATATGTTGAGCGTGTGAATGCAATGGCCCTTTGAGGTGCTAGTCAGAATCCTCTTAACAGCGCTGAAAAGGCACAAGGTTTTGTTTTGTTCAAAGCAAGCCGTATACTCGCAAATCTTTTCATTACAACCAACAAAGTGTAAACACAATGTAAATTAGAGATTCATGTACAATTGAGACAGCTTTTTTATTGTAAGGGTAGTTTTCTGGAAGTGCAGAATCCCGTGAGCTTGCAGACTTAGTGATTATAAAGGGAGACTCTTCTCTTGCTTTGTGTTTATTACCCATTCACATTGAAATACAAGTTTAGATTTTCATGGTGCTAAGTACACTGCAAAGTTTCTGGATTGACAACTGTATTTCAGGGAACTACACTGCGACCAAAATGGTCGCATATGCGACCTTTTGAAATGCCATTGCGACCCTAATTTTTAATGGGTCGCAAATGTATCACCGTTTGATTATTTTTGTACCTATATGTTTTAGGCAATATGCTATGATTTACTATGAGCATTTATTAAAACAGAAATGTGTATTTTAAGAATACGTTTTATAACGTTCTCTGAGCATTCAACACATCAAGTTGGCTTCGCGCTTGTTTAACTGAGAGAACGAGAGAGAGTGAAAGCCGCGCGCGCGCACTCTCTCGCCGTCTTCACACTGTCTTGCTCTCTCTCCCGCCCTCGCTCATATTAATGAATTGAGTTGACTGAATATCTTTGAGAATACACGATGGTATTTTTTTCCTGAACTACCACTGGTTGTGAATTGTGCTAAAATAACGTTGCCTCATCTTCTCTGAAAAGCTTTCCACACAAATATGACATAAACCACACTTTCAATAAACAAAACAAAAAAATCTATCTAGTGATTAAATGTTTTCTGTGTTGAGAGTGAGACAAATCTTGTGCGATGTCCTAAACTGCCTGGATAATCACACAACGTGTGCCGTGGTCCGTTAATGACACGTCCGATTCGCGAACTAATATGACTCCTTTGAACCGATTCACTTTAATGAATGGTTAAAACAACTGATCTGTCCAACACTGAACTCAAGAGACATAAATCAGAAACACTTTACAATAAGGTTCCATTTATTAAAGTCTAGTTAACTACATTAAAACATTCTATTAATATTAGTTTCTATGTGGATTTACTCCATGACAAAACCACCCCAGTCATTCTAGAATGATTCATTCTTTCCAAATAGAGCTTTTTGTTTGAAATTGTTTTTATATCGCAATATATATCACAGAAAAATCAAATATCGCAATGTCATTTTTTACCAATATCGTGCAGCCCTACTGTAAATTCTGTGGGCCTTCAGGACTGTCCAAATTTGTAACTGCGTCAAAACAATTCAAACACAAATCATTGAAGCTTCACTATGACAGTATGAAGCACGCGAAGTGGATTATATTTATTTTATTTTTCCTTAAGAGTTCAGAAGTCTTCCCATCTGTGCCTGCAATAGCATGTTGAAATCCAAAAGAAATTCATTTAGCACTTTATTGTGTAGGCCTACTGTATTTTCTATTGCAGTAAATCTATCCCAACCAATTTTAAAGAAAACAAGAAGGCATTTGGTTTAAAAGATGGCAAGTAAAATAAAAAGCACATCTGTATGCAATACAGTTTCATTATTGGTCATTATTATCCAGAGTAGCTTACTATAAATAATTTGTGCGACCAAATCATGTTTTGCGCTAGTAACTGAAAAAGTAAGTAGCGCAAGTGCCACCAGTGGAAAATGTTAGTGTAGTTCCCTGTATTTAAATACGCAATTAAATAGTTTATAGTGTAAATGCAGACATTGGATATGGGTGACTTTTAAAAGGAGATGTAAGCTGGTCATCAAAAAAAATTGGATATAGTTAACAAATCGGAATTGGCCATCAATGCTGCAGTGTAAATGCAGCCTTAAAGTGTCGTATTTATCCACCCAATTCTGTATTCATTTATTTTGAATATCTTTTTGTTATTTGTGTAATTTGTCACGTTTCTAAGTGCCTTGGACTGGATGCTGCCCCAGGACAGTTTTTCCTCACACCTAAACACACTAGCGAGTGAAACTTGCATAACACCTCGGCTGAAACTCCCCAGATTCATTTACAGTATGGCTTATGGGGCAACCTCAGCTGACTAAAGCTGCTGGAATGTAAGGTGTGTTCTGGGTGGAGGCCACACCGTTCCTCCCAGAACACTTCTGCTGTTTAAAGGGGAGTTTTTTTTTACAATTCTTCATGTATGCTAAGAAGTGTTAAATGGGCTTCATCATCAGTCATGTCTCTGAAGTTCCACCTTCAGGTTCTTCATCAGGGTACTTTTTAGGAACTTGCATGTGTTAGTAGAAATTTGATCTACTTTTCTCCAAACTGCTTCTCCACAGAGGCTCAACATTTTTAGTGTACAATATTTAAATGCGAAATTCAGCAGTGATGGTGGAGATCTGGCTGCTCCTGGTCTCACTGGAATCCAGCCAGAGGCTTTGCCATCTGCAGTGGGACTGCACCATTCCTCACCTGAAACAATACACAAAACCCAGAGGACAGAGATTGACAGAAAAAGAGTGTTGATCTGTGAATGCATTTGTTGCTGTAAAAGAGATGGATGATACTGTAGCTGAAGGGATGTGAGATTTCTGTCTTATTCCCATGATGTCCATTTCAGTTCTCTCTTTGAGTTTGCACATTTAACCATTAGTGTAAGTGCAACCGCCTGCAGCAGTTAGAGAACAAGACTGTAATACACAACAGAAAATTTGAACAAAGCTGTTCTTGGATATGTGCACTACATATTCAAGATGTATTTTGCTCTACATTGAATCAGACAATACAATAAATAAATAAAATTATATGCAATATACAACACAATTCTTGAAAATACTTCTATGAGACTCCCATGAAAATAGCCTTTATATTGCATCAATAAATAATTAAAAATGTAATATTTTGCAAGCTTTTGTCGTACATGTACAGTCTGGTCTGAGATTGTTTGGAAAATCTAGGATTTTTTTTAATTTAGGCTTTTAGGGTTTAAAAAATGAAAAATGATATGGCAAAAAAATGTATTCAGCATGTGAGCTGCATGAATAGAATATGTTGATGTCATTTTAGTAAGAGAGATGCATCAAATACTAAGACCTTCTGAAATGTTAATGTTTCAATTAAACATTTTAGTTGACTTGTTATAGTGATGATAACAATTTTATAAAACATATTTGTATTAAATTAGTAAAATGCAAAATTTGCTCTAGTGATCTGACAGTTGTCCTATTTGTATATCCATTTTCTTTTCTTATTTTTTTAAATTTGTTTTATACACATTAAAAGAAACATTTCACTGCCATTATACCAGATGTGCATGGAACAAATTAACAAAACTATTAAAGGAACCTCATACATATATATATATATATTTATATTTGTATGCTTTTCAGAGGTAATATATTTTTTCTTTTAGTTTTTATTTTCATTTATTTGTTTATTTGTATTAAATACACTGCTTTAAATATGTGATATGTAATAATGATATCTAAGTTGTATGTAATTATATGTTATTTGCACACATGCACTAGCTATTTTTGTGGTTAGTATTTTATTACACAGTAATTATAGGCTGCAAATGTGAAACTACTGTTTAATTATTATTTTGGAGTTTACATATGGCTGTTTTTGTGTATTTTTAGTGAATACTACTTCAGTCTCCCAAACCTGGAGCGTGACTTCTTCCTGCGGAGAAAGATGGATACAAAAGGCTTTCTGCCCATCTCTCTGATCGCCAGTTTCCACAGAGTCCAGGCCCTCACCACTGATATCAACCTCATAAAAGAGGTGACATTGACCTACCTCTTTTTCAGGACACACACATCAGAGATTATTATCGTTACTCTGTGTTACTGTATATCTGTTTTTATGTGAATGAGCAGGCGGTGAAGAACAGTGATGTCGTGGAGCTGGTTGATGAGCAGATCCGTAGGAAAGAAGAGCCGGAGCATTGGCCCATCCCGGGTCCTCCTCTAGACTCCCCGCGCACAGATTTCTCCCAGCTCATTCACTGCCCTGAGTTTGTCCCAGGACAGACATTCACCTCCCTCAGCACAGGTTCTGATGTGTTCTAGCCTTTTTAGCCTTTTTCTTGTACTTGTTATTGTTTTGCAATTATGAATTATTCTGTCACTGTTTCCCTGACTTTAGCATTCACACTCACTCACTCTCTCTACATGTGTCACAGTATCGTCCTCCCCAGTCAGTCAGCACATGGATGAACCCACTCTCGTGAATGGCCAAACTAGTGATGACACCGACACAGCCAAACCTCAGTCCAAAGAATCCTTTCCTTCCGACTCAAAAAGCAGCTCTAGTGAAGATGGGAATACCCCAAAAGAGCGGTCCAGCAGTCTCTCTGATCCAGATGTCCAGCCGTGGATACAGGTGGAAAAACGACACAGAAACTCCTCTGGAAAAAACAAGGTACTTCCGGATCCGTTCAGACTCTAGTGATAAATGTCAGTATTTTGTAGGGAACTAGGGATGCACTGAAATCTGACCAATACCATTAAGCCAACGTTAGTTTTTATGTAAAGGCTGATATTTTAAATTAAAATGCAATACTATTTTGTCTAAATAAAGTAAAAATGATTGTTGAAATCCTGATTGTTCAATCCTGAAAAAAGTTGTTTTAAATCCTACAAGTTAATTTAGGCATCACAACATTATAAAATAAAAGTGTTAGATGACAACAGAGGTAATCTAAATGAAGAAAAAAAAAAAAAATCCCAATTAAATATACATTACTGATCAAAAGTTTAGGGCCGGTAAGTTTTTTGTTTTTTTTATGTCTTTGAAAGTCTCTAATTCTCACCAAGGCTGCATTAATTTAATCAAAAATACAGTAAAAACAGTTATTTTTAATTATTACAATTTTAAATAATTGGTTTCTATTGTAAAACATTTTAAAATATAATTTATTCCTGTGATGTCAAGCTGAATTTTCAGCATCATTACTCCAGTCTTCAGTGTCACATGATCCTTCAGAAATCATTCTAATATGCTGTTTTGGTGCTCAAGAAACATTTCTTTTTATTATTAATGTTAAAAACATGGTCCTTTGATTAATAGAAAACAGTGTTTAGTTGAAATACAAATCTTTTGTAACATTGTAAATGACTTTTACTGGCACTTTTGATTAATTTAATGCATCCTTGCTCATATTGCCACTCCTGGGTAAAAAAATGGGCCAAAAATAGCAAAATATTTTGTGGTCTTTTAATGGTCTTCTCCATTTTAATCACAAATAACTGGTCAAGAAATTAGCAAGAATTGCACTCAATGTTAATGGCTTCAAACAGTTCATGGGTAGTTGGAAAAAGTCTCCCTATATGGTACAAATCTGGACTCTGACCAGTCCAAAACATGAGCCTGATGGATTTGTTCTCAAGCCACTTCTTGGTTGTCTTTGCAAGTTGGGCAGGAGCATTGTCTTGTTGAAAAAGTTGTTTAGATAACTTTTCGTTTGTGGGAAGCAAGCCATCCTGCAATATTCTCCTGTACTCCAAAGCATTAAATGACTTTTCACAGTGAAGCAGTTCACCAATACCAGCAGCTAAAAAGGCTCCCCACACAATGACACCTCTTCCTCTATGCTTCACTAGACATGCAATTATTATTATATTTCTCAGCAGAATTTCAAAGACATTGCAACAGTCACACCATGCAACTCATGTCCACACAACTCTCCTGAACCACTCTGAATCAAACTTCCCATATTCTGCCAAAAACTTCATTCGGTTTTTCGGAGACAGCAATGGTCTCTTTAAAGCTGCAGTAGGGAGTTTTGAGAAAACGTTGACTTAGCCTGAAAATTTGAACAAGCACAACTTACAGGTCCCACCCCCTTGCTCTCTGCTGCGCTACAGCCCTCCCTCCACAGCTCGTCCTCCACAGCGGAGCCTGTCGTGAACGCGCAGGCTAGTAAACAGGGCCACCGATAACAGCGGATAAAAAGTTATATGGCACATTCACTAATAGGGACTAAACGTCAATAATATGCTTTACATTGACTATGGCCTGCCCATACTTTGACTACAAACTTGGTCCTCAAATCATTATGTATTTTCCAATAGCCTACATGTAACTTTATAACGTTGCACTCTTTCTATAAGTTATAAATAGCTAGTAAGATAACGTTAATATAACGGTAACTAACGTTACAGTATGCAAGTAATTATTCTAGCGATATATAATGCTAGATAAGGTGTGCTAGTACATTATTTCAGCAACATGACAAGCCAGTGAATTAGCAGGTTTCAATTGTTGCTTAGCAGAGTGCGTGACATTTTATCTACATGTTATGCGGCTAGAGTTTTGACACCGAGTCAATGGGCTCTGTGTAATTCTTTCTTTTTCGCTTGTTTATCGTCATCAGTCTTTTTCCTTTTACCTCTTTGTTTTATGAGCAGGTGTCACTCGAGAATTGGCAGTTTAGGTTGTTTCTCCGTCATAAGCACAGCTGCAGCACGCCGGCAATCTTGAGTTTGAACGACGGCTCGCGCTCCGGCGCTCGCGCTGTGCAAGAGAGGGGTGTGATCAGCGCGTACACGAGCGTGATTGACAGTGCTAAGACACTCCTCCTGGCTCTGATTGGTTGTTTCTGACCGGGAGCGTGTATTTCTTGCAAATGGCAATAGGACCACTAGGAGGAGCCAGAGGAGCTTGATTTTTACACAGATTATCGGTCTCATATTCTACTGTCAGGACATAATGACAGTTTTAGCAAATACATGTTTTCAAAAGTTACCTACAGGAGCTTTAAGTAGTGCATTTACTTACATTTAGAAAATTTCCTGACAATAACATATAATTTCCCCCAATAATTTGTGGTTAAGACAATTAAAAGCTTAGTGTTTAGCCATTTTGGGCTTGGCCCATTTTTTTGTACCCAGGAGTGTATTGAATCTCAATATTGGCCAATAACCAAAGTGTTGTGCATCCCTATTTGTTTGCTTCATTCATTGCAAAGTCATTTTAAAACATATCACAACTGTAGAATATTTTAAAATAACAAAAAAAAAAAGCTTTTCTTCCTTTTTGGCCATTTCTCGTTTTATAAAACTTTTGTTTCTTTATAATTTATGCTTCTGCTAGAGGATTTCTAGCATGGTTTGATCACACACCTCTTTCCTTTTCCTCCTCCATATTTCTTCATCCATCATGTCCTCTTTCCATCCATTGTTCCATCTCCTGTCCTGTGGGTGTGCAGACCTCAGTAACTCCTCTTCCTCCTAGCTCTCCTTCTTCTCCTCCTCCTCCTCCTCTTCCTTCTCCTCCTCCTCTTCCTTCTTCTCCTCCTCCTCTTACTTCTTCACCTCCTCCTCCTCCTCCTATTCTTGAGTCGTTCCCATCTGCAGTTGAGTATTTGTCCTGCTTACTGTTTTCTTTTTGCATCATTTCTTTTTCCATATTTATTATAAGGAAATAAGACATGTTTTGTGTTTGCTTCAGGAGAACACAGAATTTGTTCAGTCCAGCCCTAAGCAGCCACCTGAAGCAGTCCAGGAGGAACTGGACTTCCTGTTTGATGAAGAAATGGAACGGCTCGCAGCGCCTCGCAAGAACACCTTCACTGATTGGTCAGATGAAGATTCTGATGATGAACTTGATGACCGAGACGTTAACAAGATCCTGATCGTTACTCAGACCCCCCCTCACCTGCGGAAACACCCTGGGGGCGATCGGACAGGGAACCATGTTTCACGTGCCAAAATTACAACTGACCTCGCCAAAGCCATTAACGATGGACTGTTCTACTATGAACAGGATCTTTGGACAACGGAAGACGGACCGCAAGAGTGTGCCAATGCCAAGGTGAGAGTGATTGTGCTTTGTGAATTATTATTTTAATGTGATCCATAATTTAAAGTTTGTCAAAGTACATTTTTTTTTAATAAAATGTTTAAAAAGATGCTCTTTTCAATATAGTGAAAGGTGACCACGGCTGTCACTGGTCAGCAGCCACTTTCATTGTATGGAAGAGAGTAGCTTGACAGGATTTTCATTTTGGGCTGAAGGCTCCCTTTAAAGGAGAACTCCGGCGCAAAATGAACCTTTGGTCTAATAAAACATTGGTACCTAGTCAACCGTTCTCTGAGATTTGTTTTCATGATAATCGAATGTAAAGAGTTTTATCTCTAAAAACTGTTTAGCGTATAACGCTAGTAATGGGGGCATATAATAAGTAAAAAGAAATCGCTAGTTAATACCACTAACAAGGCTCAAAATAGCCCCACACGAACACAATAACATAATGAGGGTCCCTACATGCAAAACGAAGCATTGAGAACTTTGTAAGTGTACAGACCGTTTAATAAGAAGATAAAGATAAAGACAGTCCACTTCGTGTATACAGACAGGAGCCATCTTTGGAAAACAGTCTCGACTAATCAAACCACGAACGCCATTCATACAGTTCAGAAGTTCACTGAACTTCATAAAGTTCAGCTCACTTAGCACGTCGTTCGTGGTTTGATTAGTCGAGACTGTTTTCCAAAGATGGCTCCTGTCTGTATACACGAAGTGGACTGTCTTTATCTTTATCTTCTTATTAAACGGTCTGTACACTTACAAAGTTCTCAATGCTTCGTTTTGCATGTAGGGACCCTCATTATGTTACTGTGTTCGTGTGGGGCTATTTTGAGCCTTGTTAGTGGTATTAACTAGCGATTTCTTTTTTATTTAATAAATGCCCCCATTACTAGCGTTATACGCTAAACAGTTTTTAGAGATAAAACTCTTTACATTCGATTATCATGAAAACAAATCTCAGAGAACGGGTGACTGGGTACCAATGTTTTAGTAGACCCAAGGTTCATTTTGCGCCGGAGTTCTCCTTTAACTACATAATTTATAAACATTCCCCCTTATTTTAAATGTTGAATATAACTTATGTTGAAAGGTTATATTTCTTACAATGGCACTGTGGAGTTGCCATCATGACCAAATATGATCTTGTCATCATATTTCCCCCCTTAATTCCATAAAATACACTTTCATTCAAAAGTTTAATATTTGTAAGATTCAAACAAAATAATTTATGTATATTATGCTGACTAAGGCTGCTTTTATTTGACTAAAAATACAGTAAAAACTTTGCTCTTGTGAAATAATATTATTACAATTCAAAATAACTGTATTTTTAATATCTTTTAAAATGTCATTTATTTCTGTGATGGCAACGCTGAATTTTCGACATCATTACTCCAGTGTTCAGTGTCACATGATCCTTCAGCAATCAATATGCTGATTTGATGCTCAAGAAACATGGCAAAGGATTTGTTGATGGATAGAAAGTTTAAAAGAACAGCATTTATTTGAATTAGATTTTTTTTTTGTAATTATGTAAAAGTCTTTAATGTGACTTTTGACCAATTTAGCGTGCGACTTTGCTGAATAAAAGTTATTTCTTAAATTTTTCCAGATTGAACAGTAGTGTAAACAAACAAAAAAGTTTCCTTTAAAGAGAAAATGAGTGCGTAATAGTAACTCTATTAGAGTTATAGTTTGTGCTGAGTGTGGTGTTTGTTCAGCAGCTGTTGGCTTCAGATAAATGTCCATAATCAGCAGTAACATGGGAATTTTCCCACTGCAAATGTTTGAATTGCTTTGTGGTTACCAAAAATATACTGAAAATATTTGCCTAAGATCACACATCGTGTCTTCGCTTATTTCTCAAACAATCTGTGCACTCTAGGATTCAACTTGTGATCACACACCTCTTTAGGCTTTGATATGTGCTAATATCTATATTATCATGATAATACGCTAATATCTATATTATCTTGTTATGATTACGTTTTTTAGTACATTGCAATTTTATCACAATAAGTGTTATCATTTGTTTTTAACAGTACAGTGACAAATACCTGTATGTACCATTTACACAGTCAGCCAATCAGACTAGAGCTCTCTGATAGAATATATGTAGAGTTCTGGTCTCGATTGGCTCCTCCTGGATTAAAAAAGTATGACGTATTTAGATGTATGAGCCCATTCATACTAACATTAACTGAATCTTAGCCGTTTAATTTGGCTGTTTAATTTGAATCGAATGAGTCAGACACTGAGTGTGTTTAAACTGCACAGTGGTATTGGGGTTACCCACCTGTTCCTGCTCACGGGAGTCGTAACACCTGTGTTAACTAGACCAAGGTCTCTGTGGGCTGGAGTTCATAGGACAGACACCTGATAAACAGCTGCACAAAATGACAGAAATGAGCACATGTGGTTTTCTTCAAATGAGTTAAGAGTTTGTGATGTCACTGAGATCAAATTAAATGAAATGATTTCTCATTGTTAAGAGCTGTGATGTTCGTGTGGAATTTTACACATTAAGAACATAATATCAGTCACCTGTACCAAAAAAAGTCCTGACATTCATCTCTCTGTTAATGCAAATTATGTTCTTGGAAAATTTCTGATTGACTACACTGTCAGATTTAATGCTGCTGATGGGCCTAAAAGCTTCACTTTCAACGGACAAATAGACTGAAGTCTTTATGATGGATAATAAAGTTGTAATTTCTAAACAGCTGCACGTAATAACCGCTGATAAACCTGATCAAGTCCACTGCCTGCAGTCAGATACAGAGCAGTTATGATATATTGTTCATACAGGCAGAAACAGGAAGCCCATCAGGGAAGTTTGTCTATGTTGTCTATGTTTTTCAGTTCGATGCTCCGCTTGTAGTTTTTATGCTTTCAGCCTTCTTGAAGTAATGTTCTTGCTCTGTGTATAATGTCAATATGGTTCACATTTATAGGATATGGAGAACTTTAAAAAACTCAACGTGATAAGCCAAGACGAGTTTGAAACTCTGACCCCTAAACTTCCCATTGACAGCAGCCAGGAGATCCCACCCCCTCCACCATGTCAAACAGGTGATTGCACACTTCATATGTCTATGAGATAACTATGGAATCTGTCGATCTTTGTTTTATTACGTAAACAAGTATTTAAATAAACAATTAATTAAATATTTATTTATTTGTTTATTTTATTCATTCAATGTATTTTTTTTAATTTTACTCATTTAATTTTTTCTTTCTATGTGAAATGTCGCAGATTTGTACAGATGAAAGCAAGATTTTATATATAAGAAATTACTTGGTTAATTTTAAATTCCAAAGTTTTATATTTCCATATATTAAAATATATATATATATTATTAATTTTGTTATCTTTCTGTAGATGATTTTAGCATGGCTCATTCTTTCCCCACGGATGTCCCAGAATCCCCCAGTGTGCCCCATACCCCACGTACACCACGAACCCCTGGAAGACAGGACCCCACCAAAACCCCACGCTTCTACCCTGTCATCAAAGAAGATAGTGGCAACCTTGATGAAAAAGTAAGTTTGTACCAGGCACACAGATTTTATGATTTTAAGGATGACTTCATAATATATATATATATATATATATATTTTTTTTTTTAATTAACATTTCTCTCACCCTTTTAGACTCCCAGAAAGAGGAAAACCCGTCACAGTTCAAACCCTCCACTGGAGTGCCATGTAGGCTGGGTAATGGACTCACGAGAACACAGACCCCGCACTTCCTCTATCAGGTTTGTAACTTTTTTAATTTATTGTCCTCAGCACTGAGGTGAAAGTTTGCTCAACTGTGTCTCTTTCTCCTTTTTCCTCCTCGTCCTCTGTACAGCAGCTCTAATGCTTCTCCGTCAGAAGGAGCCCCCGCTCTGTCAGGCAGTTACGGCTGCACCCCACAGTCCCTGCCCAAGTTCTGGCATCCATCCCATGAGCTTTTAAAAGAAAATGGCTTCACCCAGCAAGTTTACCACAAATACCGCCGTCGATGCCTCAACGGTACACTGATTATTTTGTTTTTACACCACAGATTATATAACTGCTTTACATGAATTTCTCATTTTTGGGCATTTTTTTTCCCCTCAGAGAGGAAACGATTAGGTGTGGGTCTGTCTCAGGAGATGAACACCCTCTTCAGATTCTGGTCCTTCTTCCTCAGAGACAACTTCAACAGAAAGATGTATGAAGAGTTCAAGCAGTTTGCCTTGGAGGACGCCAAGGAGAACTACAGGTGAGAGTCATGGTCCTGAATTCTGTTTTATCTGTAGATCTTGTCTGGAGAATTTATCTACCTTTGAGAATTCAGATGCTTAACCAGGAAGTAAGTCAACCAGGTTAATTTGACCCCCTTCTCAAGAGCCTCGCAGTTTTGCAAGAGGGTGCATAAATAACATAACCAAAATAAAAAAGGTTTCCTAATGTGTGTTCAAATGTTTGTCACAGGTACGGACTGGAGTGTCTGTTCCGGTTCTACAGCTATGGACTTGAGCGGAGATTCAGACAGGACATCTTCAAGGACTTCCAAGAGGAGACCATGCAAGACTATGAGAAAGGTTAGTCACTCATAATTTTTGACAAAACGAATATAAAAAAACGTGCGAAGAAAGAAATGTTTATTGTTCTTATTTAACTTTGCATATCACTCACAATTAGTGTTTGGTGTTTTTTTTTTGGTGAAATTCACTTACTCGGGACATTGGTGTAAACTTATTAGTCAACCACCACCTCTGCATTACTGCCATGTCTGCATTTCTGGTTTTAAATGTTTACATCAAATGTCAATCATTAAAACTAATTCTGAATGTATTTCTTGATCATTTGGTCATGTGATGTTTTTTTGTTTTTTTTCACTCTACATGCTGATGTTTTTTGGGGGGTTTATGTAGGTCAGCTATATGGACTGGAGAAATTCTGGGCTTTCCTGAAATACGCAAAGGTGAAGAATCAGCCCATTGACCCCAAACTCCAGGAATACCTCAGCAAATTCAAGAGCATTGATGATTTCAGAGTAGATGTGAGTATAGGCATCAGTTTTGATGTGAATGTGACCCCTTGCAAACTATGCAAAGGGAAATAAGCTTTGGAGTCCAGAATAATATATTAATATTAGTCTAAATGCATTTAATTGCTTTCTAACTGTATATAAAATTAGTCTATTTGCAATCTAAATCAAGTGTAAATCTCCTGCCCTTAGCCACCAATGGCAGAGGAAGGAGTAAGGAGGAAAGCACACTCGTCATTCACAGGAGACGAGGTGAAACGTAGACGACACAACTCGACATCATCATCGAAACAGACCCCCGTCTCCAAGACATCTTCAGACAATCAGCTGACCACTGGAGGAATGACAAAAACAGCCACGACTGATCAGGCCGCTGCCCCAACGACAACGAAAACCACCAATCAACCATCAGCCAAGGCAGCCTCAGCCAATCAGAAGAGCGGCATGGCTAATGACCCGTCTACAAAAGCCCCACCCAAAGAGAATGTGAAGAAGAATACCTCATCGGATGCTCGCAAAGGAGAGGCGGCGACCAGCAAAAACAAAGAAGCCCTACAGCCAAAGAAATGAGGCCCTTACTACACTATATACAGTATTTGAGTGTGATTCTAACTCTAGAGCTGTGAAAAGATTTTCAGTGCTGATGCAGGCTTACGTTTTACACCGTAACCTCGGAAGTGAGCCAGTCAAACCGTTAGAGCAAAGACCAACTGTCAGAAACTGAAGAGTAAACCAGAGACATCTTTGTGTTGTACAAGACACTTTTTCTGGACAGGTTAACTTTCAGAAGATCTTTTTGCTTTCTTTTTCTTTTCTTTGTTTTTTTCCCACAGTTAGTAGTTTCAGAATCAAGTACGCATGGTGAACTTGTTTTGCTGTAAAGTTTACAGAAGATGCATTCCTACATCGAATGCAGTTGTATCTCTTTTAAAATTTTATTTTACCTTTGCAAATGCCTTACATTTCAAAAGCAACAAAAAATATAATTATTTTACAGCTGTGTCAGCATAAATAATGAATAATCTTTTGGTGTTTAAAAGTATTTTTTAATTTGTGTCTGTGCATTTCCTGCCCAGCACACACATTTTAGCTCATTTATTTTAAAAACTCAAAAAAAAAAAAAGCTCATCAAACAAACAAAAATCTCTAACTTGAACTGAGGTTGACACAAGATAACACACTATATAGCTTTTTGCATTTTATTTTTTGCTCTTTTAGCTTGTTATGAAATATGACCGCGATGGGAATACTAAGTTCTTTATGCTTTTATGATTAGCTGAGTGTCTGAGCTGAATATCGGAGAAGTACATTGATATCAGGCCAAAGTGGCGAGGGATTGTAAAAAGTGTTAACATCTTCAGGAACTACATGATGTTCCTGCTCTTAAACTAATATTGTGCCGTTCTCGTCATGGAAGTGGTGATCTCAAAGACGCCACATCTTTAGGTGCAGAGTAGAGGAAGAGAAAACATCTTTGAACTTTTTATTAATTTTTACTTAAATTGGAAAACGTCTGTGTACTTGAAGTTTCTAAGAAATGTTATCTTTTTGAGAGGAATTATCCTTCCTTTTAAATTTTTAATCCTATTGGAGTTGAGTTTGAGATAATTTATTGTTTTACTCTCTATTGAAAACTTAATTGATTAGAATCTTTTTTATTGATATTACAGAGAGAGTGTAAATGACTGCAAACATGGTGGCCCAGAGAATACTTTTATTTGCATTTTTATTTTGTAGGTTGGATCTTTGCTGATAACATTAAATCAGTGGGGTTTTTTCCCTCACTTATGATCATTAATCAGACACTGAATTGATGTCCCGATTGTATCATATTTGCTTATGAAAACTGTACATAAAAAAATATTAGAAGCAGCTCTCTAATTTCAATCAATTCATTTTTATTGATTCATTTTATTGTGAAGTTTTTGTTTGTGCGCTTGTGTGTTGGTATGCATGTTGGTTTAATTTTTCTTTCCTCATAATTGTAAAATGTAAAAAAAACATAAAATATATTAAAATCTGTTTATAAAACCCCAAAATAATATATATTGTATTTCTTGTCAAGTGTGCAGTGTAATGTTGTTATACTGGGTCTTACACGGTTCCCACACCTTTTACACAAGGATTTTTCATGACTTTTTCATCTGTACGATTAATAACAACAATAATAATTTGCACTCACAAAGACCGATATTTACCCAATATTTTAGAGCTGAGCATAACCTCAAGCATGTGTTTTTGATATAGAAATTTGTTTAAAGATTTGTTCAGGCCTGCAAGCCCTCTAAAAATTCCATAGCATGTCCAGGTTTTCCGTGACTGTGGGAACCCTCTTAAAAAGAAATGATAAACACAACACACTTAAGCAATGCAGCTCCTATTGTGTAAGCAATACGGTTCATTTAGTATACACTGTAAACAATTACTTTAGACTTAAAGATCAGACACTTTTAAACTATAACAATAAATAAGTCTCCATAAACTGGGGGAGTCAAGGAACTTGGATATAAATTGTGTAAGCTTGGAAATTCTAGCTTGTGAAGATAAAGGTCGGATAGGGGATACTGTTATCCTTGTTAAATTTTGTATATATATATATATATATATGTATAAAGTGATGATATAGCCTGCCATGTAATATTTTTCAAGCAGTTAAATCAGTTTTGTATTCAATGCACATCAATTTTTTAAATGTGTGATAGATTTTTCAATATGAAACATACTTGAGTTTCAAGTTAATTAACCCTTTCATGCATAGAGGTCACTACAGTGGACAGCTATTAAAAAAAGCATTTTCTTGAATTTGCACGGGTTTTGATGGCATAGTTGTACATCAATATTTACAGTGGACCCTGGTGCATCATCCTATACATTGCAACCAAGTTGCAAGCCGTTGTGTGTCGTTTTTTCACCCCTCCAAACTAAGATGGCAAAGGGTCAGTCAGAAATGCCAAGTTGCTCCGGAATATCCACCCATTCCTTCTATCCTAGGAGACTCTTGCAGGTAAAAAAAAGTATTGTAGCATCAAGCAATATCTAATGAGTCATATCACAGTTCAATTTTCCAAGTTTTGATTTTAGATTGGGAGAAAATTCTGATTAATCACCTGTCCACTATAGTGGACCTTATGCATCAATGGCTATATTTCAGCTACAATTCATACTTATACTTTATATACTTATATATTTGAAAATAAACAGCATTTTTTGACTGTAAAGAAATGTATTTGTGTTATTAGAATATAAATTTCATTGACATCAAAAAAGTAATGTAATTTGATTTTAATTTTAATTTAAGATTTGAATGTACGTTACTTGTAATGCACGTTACTTGTAATGCATTTCTTTACTCGTAACATCAAAAAGTAATCTGATTACTTAATGCACATTACTTGTTAGATTAAAAGTAATCTGATTACGTAATGCATGTTGCTTGTAATGCATTACTTGTTAGATCAAAAAGTAATCTGATTAGTAGGCCTAATGCACGTTTCTTGTCATGCGTTTCTTTACTCGTAACATCAAAAAGTAATCTGATTACGTAATGCACGTTACTTGTAACGCATTACTTTACTCGTAACATCAAAAAAGTAATTGATTGCGTTATGCATGTTACTTATAATGTGTTACCCCAACAGTGCTCATTTCAGATGAGATTGAAAAAAACGTATCGCTAGGCTTTCTCAGAGGAGGGCTAAAAATGTGTCCATCTTTAACATAATCAGAATTATCAGCTAATAAGGGTAAATTGACATACCCTGGTACACTGGAGGGAGCATCTGAGTGGTTTCCAGTTGTACCTTGACAGGCTGTAGAAATATCTGATGGAAGTGTACGTCCTCATGAATGATTGTTCTGATATCGAAGATACGCGAAGTCCAACTTGTATGAAGTTCAATTGCCTTTGCAATATTTCGCATTTTTATTGTTTGCATATATTTTATAGTTTTTACATGATTTTATATAATTTTATTAATTGGTTTGTTAAATACACCCACTATATCTGTTTTATTATTGTATTATGTTTAATACAGTATCTCTTCAGTTTAAACCATAAATGCATGCTGTCCACTCAAGTGGACATCTGAAAATCTATTTGAAAAATGTGTTAAAAATAATTCAAGTGTTAGAGAGCAATAAAAACACAGGAAAAAAATCCTGACTGAGGTTATCATAAAAATTCATGCATTAAAGGGTTAATAAGTACATTTCTGAATACTGTTGTAATTCATCGCGGTTAGTTAATGATAAATATAATCATGACAGTTTTTAATTATCTGAAACCTTTGTCTGGTCTCATGCGCTCGGTGGTCTTGTAGGCGCCACGCTGCCAGAAAACTACAAATTCCAGGAGCCAAAGCGGTGTTTCCGGCGACAGACAGCCAATCAGACGCGCTTCTGTCTGCCAGCTGGGCGGGCGGTCGCGTGCGGTGGGAAGGCGCTATCGTTGCAGTATGGCGGACGATGGGGACGGTAGGAGTGCAGCGGCGGACACCAGCGGCGAGCAGGGGACGACGGAGGATTTGGATACGGGGTCCGGTCTCGGTATAAGCGGCATGATGCTCAATCTCAGCGTTCTAGTGCTCGTGCTGGCCGCGTGTTACGTGCTTTACGCGCGGTGGTGGAGGAGGGCGGGCGAGGACGCGGGCCGGGGCAGCGAGGCCTCGCCGCTACCCAAGATGAGGAGACGCGACTTCACCCTGCAGCAGCTGCGCGAGTACGACGGGGTGCAGAACCCGCGCATCCTCATGGCAGTCAATACCAAGGTCTTCGATGTGACCAGTGGCAAAAAGTTTTACGGACGCGGTAAGGAGCTCACGCTCACACCCACATTCAGCGGGGTTTTCAACTTAAGCAGTAGAGAAGATGCTAGTAGGCAGTAAACAAAAGGGTAGTAAACTTGGAATTCATACTATTCATACTAACATATAACTATTACTATGGTTAATACTAAGCACGTATTCGTTCAAGTCTATTAATGTATTAGATAACATTTAATTTTAAAATGTCCCTGTTACATGTACGTACTATAGTATTAGCAGTACATTTTGCATAATTACAAGCAACTAACGACAAACTTATTCTATAGAAAGTAGATGTGGTTATTAATTAATATTACTCTGCACTTATTTGTACTCGACACTACACTGTAACATGGGCACCTTCAAATAAAGTGTAACTTTTTTATTACTAAAACTGGATTAGGTTCCACTTCCAGCAACAGTTGGAACACATACCAGTCTGAAGTTAATATTTCATATCAGTACCACAGATTTAGATTTATGACTAATAATAATAGTTATGTCACAACTGGGTAAGTTGGTAGTAGGCCTATCTAATAAATAAGTACTAGAGAATGCTTGGATACTAGTACGTACTTCAATATTGATTAGTATCTATTCAGTTAGTCACTAATACTTATTCAATATATATTAGTCACTACTGGAATAAATACTAACATAATGAGCAGTAGTTACTAGTAAAATAGTGAAAGATACAATTACATTACAGTAACAGTTTATTTTAGTGTCCTTTTTGCACGTTACATGTACTTACTATATTAATAACAGTAAAATATGCATAAATACAAACAACTAACCTAAACTTATAGTAAGTAGGCCTATGTGTTGTTAATTCATATTACTTAGTACTTCTGTGTGTAAATACACTAACAATGTCACCTTAAAATAGTGTAACTGGATTACTTAATAGAAAAATTAAGTAATCCACCTGGAGCTTGCCATAGGAGAAGAGCTTGTGTGTTAACCAGCTTATACTTGCCAATACTCTGGTCAGAGGAAAGCTAATGACCAGCTCATTCTGGTAAATACTGCTCGGTAAAGTCACACAAAGCCTTTCTCCCAGAGACCTCTGTTGTATGATGCACAGTTTGGTCTGATGTCTTATCAGAGTTTGCCAACCTCTTGACAGGCCCTTTCTGTCTTAATCATAACTGCGGTCAACATTCTCCCGCTCTGTTTTGCCTTGGTGAACTCTTTCCCAGGCATCAACCTGTCATGTCAGTGCATTTTTGGACGAGAGCCACACGTGATGTGGACAAATGGGGTGAGAGCCATGTTCTGGCACACCCAACAGGTATGTACTGTAACAGTAGATCATTCATTTGTGCGATATAATCAATTTGCTTTATTTAAATTTGTAAAGTTAACAGCTCGATTTGTTATGACGGATGTAAGATCAGCTAAGTTTAGCAGTAGCCGAGCCTCATTCCTTTCTCCTCTGCAGGAAAAAATTCCTGTTTCTTTTCCCTGTACTTTAAAGCCGGCAATTTTTTTTTTGGATCATATTCAGTGAAATCGACACTATAATCCGACAGAACAACATAAATAATGTGGTTTTAGAAAAAAACCGAGCTTCTATCTCCACCTGGAGCGTGTTATTTGTTTTGCAAAAATCCACAGCTCCCGGATCATCGGGTCCAATCAGCGCAGGGGGGTGTGAGATCTGACTGTCAATCACAGATCGGGCACACGCCACCTAGGGATGTCCCGATCCGATCACGCGATCGGAAATCGGGCCCGATCACGTGGTTTCAGACTCGATCGGAATCGGACGTTACCTCCCGATCAGGACTCGGATATATGTAAATTAGGGGTGTAACGCTACATGTATTCGTAATTATTGAACCGTTTCGGTACGAGGCTTTCGGTTCGGTACGCATATACTGAACGATTCCTAGGACCATTTTTCCTGCAGACAAAATCCGCGCTGGCGCGATCACCACATTGTTGCGCAACATCAATGGCAAACGTAATGAAAGCAGAACGAAACTGCGCTTCTCATTATATTGTGCTTAACGGACCATTATCAGTTCGGACCATCAACATCTGTGCAGCGCGAGATCAAGCGAAGAGATCCAGTGAAGAAAACATTTGAATTCGCCACTGAAGTAATAACATCGCTGCGAGATCTAGTGAGAACTGAGAAGCATTCAAATTTCTCCGTTATTAACCGTAGATCTCTATTAGATCAAACAGCGCTGACGTGGGAACCAGGAGAAACATTGTGCCGTGAATGAACATGGATTTAATGTTGCACTTCAAAACTCAAATATTATATAAATATATATTTAAATGTTATTTTTAATGTGATTACCAAAACATTATTTGTTCATCCTTCAAAGATTACCCCCATTTATAAACCTGAAAGTTTCAAGATGTAGGAAAACTACAAAAATAGTTTTTCTTTTAATAAATAGGAAATTTCTCTGGCATTTCTTTCTTTTTGCTGTATCCTATTGAACCGAACCGCAAATTTTGTGAACTGTTACACCCCTAATGTAGGCCTATATTATATTCTCATTATTTTTTTATACACTTTTAAAACATTTTTATTTTTTGTTTACATGCCTGCCGGGTATTTTAAGTTGAGGTGCTATTTGTTTTTATATTAGACTTTTTCTATATTTACTGTTGCACTAAAGTCCAAAAGTGAAGATTTTATGTTATTTATTACTTGATTGTTCAAGCTACCTCACAGAAGTGCTCTGTTTGTTAACAGAGTTGTTGAATGTTAAAATAAGGTGAATTAAATAAAAAAATAAGGAACATCCTGGATCTGTTTTTTCTCTCTTCTTTATTTTTTATTTATTTATTATATAAGTATCGGATCGGGACTCGGTATCGGTAGATACTCAAAATCAAATGACTCGGACTCAGACTCGAGGGCAAAAAAACCTGATCGGGACATCCCTAACGCCACCCCTCGCGCACGTTACAATCACATGCACACGCCTGAAGTTCGCGCAGTAACGAAGAGTGATGGCGGAAAATCAAGTAAGCTCGTTTAGAGTATAAATGACGTTAGCAATTGCAATCTATCGGTAGATTAGCCAGGACAGCATACCTCCAAATAATCCATGGTGTTGATGGATGCTGATGAGACGGGCGCGTTCACTGAAAATCTGGTGCACAACGCACTGACCAGCATGAACTCGGTGGGAGGGTATTTGTTGATAGTGGGGAAGGGCCATGAGAGTTGTAAACATTAAAAAATTTGCCTAAGTCCACTCAATCTGCCAGACTTGCCGACTGCAGCTTTAAGCGTGGTTTACAGACTTGCAGCTGCTGTGCAAAACAGCTGTTTGTTGCAGATAATAATAGAATATTTTGGCCTGAAAGCCAGAACAGCAGTCTTTTGTCTGCCTTGAGTCTATATTTGGAGACTCAGCTCAGAAGTGAAACCGAGAGTGCACATAAAATCTGGATTATCATGGCCTTTGTTTGCATTTACCAAGTTTTGATTCACGGTGCTAGCTAGGGTCTATGATTTGACCTCACATCTCTCTCGGCTATATTTGTATATGAGATGTTATCTGACCATCTGTGGTGTTTATGGAGGAGCGTTCAAGGTGTGGTGTCAGCAGTAGTCCAGACTCTGACCAGTGCGTCATTTCTTAGACACCTGTAATCCAATGTGTCTGTCATCTTGCAGCATTTCACTGAGAGAATATGAGATCAGTTTTATTTACCTGTTGCTGCATTCATTTAACCTGATGAGACTATGGCAAAGGTTTGAACTTTGTAGGCAGATGGGATGTGTTTATCACTGGACCATAGGGCAACTTGGATCTTTTTGGTCAATGTTTGGCTGGACCTCTTGTATCTTTCAGGACTATTATTGCTCAACTGCTGGAGAGAGAGAGAGAGAGAGAGCTAACATGCTTTTCCACATGAAGATCAGATGATGAACCAAAAAAAGAAGTATCGAAAGAGGCCTTTTTCCTCTTCTTTTGCCTTCTGTTCTGAATAAAACAATGACTAAAGCTTCGTCTCACCGACAAGAAAGCGAACATAATAAATTGCACATGCAAGAGCAGCCTAGTCATCGTCAGGCATGATCTGGCTTTGGCAGCTGTATTATTTATTTATGAATCATGGATTCTAGTTCCTGTTCAGGAGCTTATGAAGTAAAACTCAAGTGTCTGAGACGTTCATGTCCTCTTGTTGTCGTCTTTTATCGCATCATCTCATTTGTTTGTCTTGATTAGGTGACTGAAGTTCATCAGTCTGTTGAGCTCAGCTTTGTCACGTCTCCGGTTTGGGAAGAAAGGTTCAGCTTGTGGCCTGAATAGTCTGTCCACAGCTGACGTTGATTCTTGTTGGTGTGGTTTTGTTATGACATCTCACATTAATTTCCTTATTCAGCGCTGGGTGTTATTTACAACAGCTGTTCTGAAGTACCTGTGTGTTTACCTGCATTCCTCTGGTTTGTGCGAGCGGCTCCTTTCATCCCAGCTGTGTATGGTTGTTTTTAAGACAACACACTGCTTTGGTTTCAGCTTGTCTGGGATTTTCTGACCCACTGACTCTAAAACTGTTTTCTTTTAGTTGATTCATATAGCAGAGTTTTGTTTTGATTGCACTTCAGCTGGTTTCTTTAGCTTTTTATCAGACTTATTATATAATAAATGTAATAATTTTTATTATGAATACTACTAGTGTACCTACTACTACTTATTAGTAGTATTAACAATTATTACTATAATTGTTGTTATTGCTTTATTTATTATGAATAATAATTATAAGTATTGTTGTTTTAACCACTTTACATCCTTTATGATGCTACATTGGAAAGGCAAATAATTATTAAAAGTAAGTTAATTTTACTTTATTCTTTTTTAGATATATTTTTATTGTGGTTGGGACATTTAGCTTAGCTTTAACTGCACTTTTTTCAGATTTTTTTTTTTTTTCACAAATTAATTTGAAATCAAACAATAGTTGGTGGAGTCCTGGCAGTGTTGCACTTTCAGTTCTGGTCCCTACACCTATAATATGTGTAGAAGATCTTACATTTGTCTTGCTAACCATTATACTCACAGTATGTCTGTCATTCCAGAGGGCCCCTATGGGATCTTTGCGGGACGGGATGCCTCTCGGGGTTTGGCGACATTTTGCCTAGAGAAGGATGCATTACGGGACGAATATGATGACCTTTCAGACCTGAACGCTGTACAGATGGAAAGTGTTCGAGAATGGGAAATGCAGTTCATGGGTAAGCAGAAGAATTTCTCTGTGAATTCAGAAAGGAATCATATACTTACTCAAAAAATCTAAAAATGTCTATAAGATTTTATCTGCCTCTAGGATAATTGGAGGTAGGATAGTTATGCAGTTATGTAGGTAGTTATCAGTCACTCAGCCACAAGCTTTGCATGTTGTACCTGTTGTGCTGGTTAGGGCTGATCTGTACATGCAATGTAATCAGATAGCTGATGCATTTACAGTATAAAGCTGATGGTTTACAGTATAAATTCTCTAAAAGATGAGTGACAGTAACCTTTAATTGTCCTGTTCACTCTTGTAGATGAGAGAAATTGTGAGCTATAAAAGAATATATTTGATATATATATATCAAGTTTTTCCTGCGCCATTATTTAGCAGTGGCATGTCAGAATTGAATGTTGATGAGATAAAAAGGCTATTAAGTGAGTGCCACAAAATAAAGCCAAAAAGAATTTTGTATTTGAATTTTCCTCACAAGCTGCACTCAAAAACAAATACAGTGCTGGTGTAGTCTGGTTAACTCATGATTCACACAAATTAGTCTTGGTTCTCATGTGCCCAGTTTCACAGACATGGCTTGAGTCTAGTCCCAGACTAAAATGCATGTTTGAGCTGTCTTAACTGAAAGCAACTTGCACTGACATATCTTAATATATCAGTACCATTTTTTTTTTGTCTCAAGATGCACACCAGTAATGTTTTTTAACCTCCTGAGACCCGAGAGTTTGCCTGGTGTGCATTTTATAATTGTTCTTGCTATTTGGGATAAGTAGGACCTAATAAATATAATAACTAAAATTTGTTTTTGTACAGGAAGTAGTTTTTGCAGAAAATGATGTCCTCATGTGAGGACAGTGGGTCTATGATTTACCATATGATGTCCTCGTATGAGGACACAGTACTAGCAATAAAAATAAAAAACTTGTGGTTGTAAAATGGTTGTAATTCAAGAATGCTTTGGAATATAGACATATGGTTGGTCTTGTTTTTAAGAAGACATTTGCCAGATTATTAAAAGTGAAATTAATTATGAAAATGAAACAGAAAAAAAGTTATATAAGTTTGAGTTTATGAAAATATAGAATGTAAAAATATAATTATTTATATTTCATATAATATATATATATATTATAATATATATTTTACTCTAAAACTGCTAGAAAATTAAAGCCAAAAATCTAAACAAGTCGTGTTCCAAATTTTAGGTTGATATCTCAAAAAATGAGCTTTCAGTAAGATTTTATTTGGGCGTAGTACCAAACTTTTTCACTAGATGGACAGCCAGCTTCCTTACTGACCATATAAGGGTGTCTCCATTTTCATATGTTTTGAGTGATCTGAACCATGTCTTTCCATAATTTCATACAATTTATTAAGTATACATCCTATTCAGAAATAGTATGGGTGTTTTGGCAGTATTTGATTTGATTTCAACCTCTAATAAACATAAAAAGAGCACATATGTGTGTTATAGCTCGCTGCCGCATCACAAATCGAGAATTCATAATATTTTTCTTTATATTCTAAAAAATTTCAGACCTTTTTTTCTGATAACATTTAATTAGTGTTATTTTTTTAACTCTTGGCATGAAAACAAACTGAGGTTTCTACCAATCTTTCATGATTTTTCATGTTTTTTTTTCTATTTCAAAATAAAGGCCTAAACACGCCTAATGTATATGAAATATTCTTGTTGCAAATTGATAAATTACTGCTATTCTGTAATTTATTTTAAAAAACAGCCACCAAATATGAAAACTAGAGATTGTAAGCTTTCAAATGATATTTAATTTGTCAATATTACTTTAGGTTTTTACTAAGATATTATTGTTCTAAATATATATGGGCAAACGTCCCACGTGGGACGGTGACAGTTAAGGGGATAACGTAACATAGTCCCAATGTCCTCAAACGAGTACTTCATATTTACTGATGTCCTAGAGTGCTACTATTACTAAAATATGTCAAATTTTAATCCCCATATGATGATAGAGACAGTATTGTACATAAATACATTTGTTTCATTCATATAATTTGAATACATTTTTACCTGGGTCATTTTTCTTTCGGGAACTGGTGTAGAAGTGTTAGGGTTAGGGTCATTTTCTTCTCACTGACATTGGTGTAATGTTGTGATATCACTACAAGATGGTGTGGGCAGTGCCCCTAAATGTGGCCAACATGTCTAAGATTTACAAATTTGACTATCATTGTGTCAAGAGGCAAAAATGTAATGTCCTCATATGAGGCCGCAGGGTCTCAGGAGGTTAAGGCACATTTATAAAAGCTACTTAATGTCCTAATTGAACTAAGGCCTAGTTCTGGCTTAACCTAACTGTACGTTCACACCACCGCCGACTTGAGCTTCCAAAGCGGCCGGAAGTCATTCATTTTCAATGGAAGCTGGCTTTTCTCAGCTGCAAGGAGCGTCAAATCCATCGGCGTCGCGTTTGGGCGTTTTTTGAGCGTCAATCAGAAAGTTGAAAGAAGCTCAACTTTATGGTAATGAGCTATGACGCGGTTCAGCGGCAAGCAGCGCCAAAACGGCAGCAACCAATCGGAATATAGACCTCCTTCGCGCTGGCTGATTCCGGAGAAACATACAATGTAAACTTTCGTTCCTACCAAAACATTAGTTCCGAGAAAATGGAGGAGAAGCTAATAATTGCCGTTGCTGGGTTTCCTACGGGTTTCCTACAGGTTTCCTATCATTTATGACATGACGTTGTTTGCTTATAGGGACCGCATGAGCGCAACTTTTATTTGAAATATTTACGAACGCTCGTTTTAAAGCGGGAATGCAATTCATTTGCTCACGGTGACACCAATTTGACCAATAATAATAATAATAATAGCTAACTATTCTTTTTTTTCCCGACCAAATGTGACCAAAACGGTTATAAAAATGCTGTCATTATAAAAGGTTTCTTCAATGTATTGCTTGTTTTTTTTTCTGTTTATTACATTTCATGTTGTGACACTTCTATTCTCCCTGCAACGTCAGAGCGTCCAAATCGACAACAAGCTTCCCCGTACTTTTTGACAACCGTCCTTGACAGGGCGACCAGAGCTTCTTTGACGCCCAAGTCGGCGGTGGTGTGAACGTACAGTAAGCCCTAATTGTGAAACCAGGCCTTAATGTACCGTAGTGTAATACAATACAGAATCCCCGTGGGTTCATGACGTTTTAAAATATCTTAAATTATGTTTTATCACATTTAAGGTCATAAGTCTTAAATATTTTAAGTATCTTAATTATCATTTTAAGCGGACTTGCATTTGGGCATGTGGGGGATCATGATGCGTCCTAATGTGATAATTAAATTTAAAAAAATGTGCTGCACATTTCAAAGTTAAAACACGGTGCTGTTATGCATTCTACAGGCTCGCAGTTGGCAATCAATTAATATTTTACAATATTATGACAATATTATGGCTGTCGATTAAATAGGTCCCTAGCCACCCCCTTGCTATTCGTAAAGGCGACAAATGGGGCAACTTGTTGGCACTGTGTCTGTGGAGGAAGAAGTCCTGGCATTTGAGAGATGCGATTAGCTGTGGCTTTTTAAGGATCAACACAATGCTTTGGCTTCAACTGTCAGAGGTTTGGTCATAGTCCTGCTGGATGAAAAAAAAAACAAATCTATTTGTCATAACTACGGAGAGGAATGACATGAGGGAAAATATATCCAAAATGCAGGAATTGCACCATCCATCTTCATCAAAGAACAGTCCCTCGTGGATAAAAGAAAAAGAAATTCAAAAAGTGAAGTGCCTTAAAAGAGTGAACTATGCAGAAGATTGAAAGGGGGTTGAAAAGCTTCCTATTTTTCAGTTTGAGAAACCTTTTGCTGCTGTGGTTTTACCGACCAAGCAAGTGGCAGACAGATCTGACCTGGTTAACAAGAAAAAACACAATTAATCAGCAAAACCTCAACTTCAACAAAAAAGAAAACCCAAATCACCCAAACTTCTTGTCAAACACACACCTACCATTTTTATCACCCAACTTCCTCTCTAATAGAAATTTTCGTGTGCAAATAGGAGCCACTCTATCACATACACAGTGCGATTTGTGAAAAAACCAGAGGGGGGATGTTTTGAAACATTTTTATTCATAAAAATAAATCATGAGAACATGAACTTCATCACTGCATTTGCAGGAATTGTAAAATCGGATTTTATTGTTCGCACTGACAGTTCACATTACAGCGCTTTACTTAGTTTAATAGTCTAGGCTACTTTTATATATCAGCCTCTGCTGAACCACGGATTGATTGCAAAGTTAAACCATCACAGTAGAAACAGTTTTACTGCTGCTGTTAAAGTAATAACGTTAACGTTACATCGTGATGCTGAGCTACAGTGAAATGATAGAAAAGACAGATGCATTATCTGTGTTAGTCAATTCGCGTCTACCGCGACGCGCTAAATGCCTCATTCGCGCCGCAGGACCTCTAGACGCGCGTAAATGCGTCTTTACATTGACTTAACATTGAAATCACTTGCGCCAGACGCTCAAGAGTGAGTAATCAAAAAACCTTCGCTTCAGCCTCAATTGAGTGAAACACCGTATGTGTAACTTCGGCCATTCTCAGTGGTGTGACTGGGACACTAACTCTGCTTGTCATCATAGAAATAGATATAATAATCACATTGTGATGTTTATTCAGAATATGCTGCCTTCCTTTCGACACACAGCTCCACTGCCCAGCGGACCTGCAACCGTCTCGCAAGTGTTGATGGGCTATTACTCGTGAGGTGTAACCAATCAGATAGCGCCATGGACGGGACATTGAGTTGAATGGTGATTACAGAGAGGCTGCGGCAGCTATATCAGAGCTGGCCAAAGTAGCGCATTTTAAAGTAAAATTGACTTTAATTAAACCATGGATCCGTGATAAGTTTTGTGATCTGTCTCGCCACTAGTGTAGTAGCACTGATCACTTTGAGGGGGGGGATAAAAATAATTAAGCAGAGGCAGGGATACATTGACCAGAAAGGGGGAAATCCCACGCATCCCCCTGGCAAATCGCACCCTACATACACCCATACAAGAACTAGGGGTCCCACAAGGAAGCATCCTTTCGGTCACACTCTTCAGTGTCAAAATCAATAGTATAATCATGTTTATAGAACCACATATTTTTCGCCGTCTATATGTATCCAATAATAAGCATTATAATAAGAAGAAAATTACTACAACAGACCATGAATAACGGCAAAAGACCGATTCTTTCCTCAGCAATTTTTTGCGGACATGTAAATGATCAATGTAGTAATATGTCTGTATTATATTACATGCATTGCCTTAAATTATAATTTACTGGAACATTGAGTGATAAAATTTAAAGGTGATTTCTGTCATTTTGACAGACAATAAATATATTATTTACCTGCTTTAGAAACATTCCAGTAAACACTGGTAATAGGGATTAGAAGTGAAAAAGGAAGATGATTACATTTTAATCATGCGAGCGAAACAAATCACAAGCTTGTGAATTGAAATCGAATTGAATTGGGAAATTTGTGTCAATGCCCAGCCAGCCCAGGTTTACACTCAACTGAGCTAGATTGATTCGGTGTAGCAGAGTCTCATATCTGTTTGTGTCGCTATATGGGATGAGGGAGTGTGTGATAAGCTGCTCAACTCTCCTGTCACTGCCTGTGGGGGAAATCAGGGCTGTAATATGACAGATTAATGCTGTTTGACAAATAAGGTACTCCGATGATAAAGCACACAACTTTTTCACACTGCTTGTTTGCCTTGTTGATACCAGAGATGAATTCATGGTTAAAAGCCCTCATTGTGTATAATCTCAGTTTTGGTTTGTTAATAATAACACTATGGATGGGGCTAACAGGTCCTTCCAAATGTGATAAAATGTGTGCACAAGATTAAATATGCACATTGCATGAGCAAGAATTAAATGCCATCTTACATTAAAAATAGCATCATTAATTATTGTTCTTCTCATTCTCTCTCTCCCTTCCCTCTGTCTCTCTCAGAGAAATATGACTACGTTGGGCGTTTGTTGAAGCCGGGAGACGAACCATCTGAGTACACAGATGAGGAGGACATGAAGGATCATCAAAAACACGAATGATCTGCTGAATCATTACAGCAGCTGAAGCCCAGGACTGAGAAGGCCACAATCCAGAATGGTTAAACCCCAGCAAGAAAAACCCCTCAGAATCTGCCCTTTACCTCAATCGTACAGTGTCCCCACTACTGCTCCATCACAGCTGAGATAAACGCGTCGGTCTAAAAGCCCCTGCTGTTCTGACTGTTCTTTTACCAAAACAGACCAATAGCCTGTCAGAGTTTCCTGTACTCTTCTTGTCTGCTCTTGATACTTCTCCTTAATCCAGCTCCTTTGTCCTTCCCCCTCCGTCTTCCGGTCACACCTAAACTCTCAATTTATAGCATAAATACCACCAAACACTACTTTATACCATAAATCACCAGTTCTACACCCTAAATCATCAGTCGAACCCTCCATCTACCCTACAGTCCAATGGAGAGTGAAACGGCCTGAGGCTTTAATAGCATCCTGCACATTGGCGTGTTCAGGTTTGGACTGACAATGTGAAGAGAAGGAAGGAGAAAACGCATACATTTTTATTCACTTAATTTTCTTTGGGGACTTCACCATTCATGACCTCAAAAGTCACGTACATAGAGCGGGGCAGATGCCTGGAGTTCAGTGCACAACAGGTTAAAAACCACAACTGAGGTCGCTTTTAATTATTTTTGTTTCCATTTAAGTATTTTTGTTGTTGTTGTGCGTGTAATTATTGTACCACAACACGCGTCACAAACACTTTTGGAGCATTTAAATCTCATGCTTATTCGCAGACTGTGAAAACGTTGTCATTTTAAATCAAAGTAAATGTCGAATGGAAATAGTAACCAATCCAAAAGCCAGATTGTCTGCCATCAGCCAATCAATCCAATGGTTGGGTGGGCGGGTGCTCAGCAATGTTTGTATTGTGTGCACCACTAGTGTGTAGCAATTCTTGTCACAATGTGATTGTAAAACATGAGGGATGGGAAATGTTTGTGGGGGGTTGGGTATCGTTAGCATTCTTGCCATAAAACTTGTTTTATTTGAATTGTATAAATCTGAACGGCTGGTTGGGATGAAAAGGGAAGATCAGTAGGGTAGTTCAATTGGATCAGCTCGTCTGCTCATCGGTCAACAGAACTCTCCCCTTAATGAAACAGTCAGCGTAGTTATTGTGCCTTATTTCCGTTTAATTCTACTACAGAATAGTCAAGAGATGTAGAAAGATACAGGTACCAGAGGGAGAAACCGCAAAGATAAAACATGTTCTGCTCTGCCCTTTCCACATTATCTGCTTTTAGGGGGGTGTTCAGAAGCCAAGGCATCTTTCCCCTCCATCTCCTCAGTTTGTACGACGAGGCGTGCTCACGTCTGTGAGCGAATCAGACACGGGAGGCTCAACCGCCGTTATCGTGACTTTGTACATAGACTTTATGAGCTATTTCAGTGTTACTGCCATATCTGCGCTGTTATTAAACTCCACGCACTGCTGTGTTGTACTGGCCAAAAGATCCATTGCTCTTTCTCGGTTTCCATCTCTTTTTCCCCTCTTTTTTTTTTTTTTTCTCTGCTGAATTTATTTTTAATTGTGGGTAATTTTCAAATCCACCCTCAAGTGTTATATTTTGTTTTTCTTCTGGAGAGGGGAACTACGAGTTTGGAAGAATGTTTTGTCTTTGCTGGGGAGGTGATGAGGCGAAATTCAAAAATTGTGGATTATGTAAATATGTGTATCATTTTATTAAAGCATGTGCAGCAAACAGTGAGGTAATGCTGGCTCTCACGTCATGTATTTAAATGGAGTTTGCAAGGGTGTGTGTGTGTGTGTGCGTGTGCGTGCTCATGGGGAGGACAAGAACATGTTGTTGCAGAAATAAATACATTTGGTTAATAACTACTGTTATCCTCTACTGTTATATTACTGTTATCTGCCCCTTTGATATGTTGGTCTTGAGTGCAAAAAATCGATTTGTCTCTCACAAAGAGCAATATTTCAAATTGCGGAGCTATACAAATGGCAGCAAATACTAACATGTTAAAGTCAAATGTTAAGAAACCAGTAGGTTTATTGGTTTACTAAATGTGCCTTAATGGATCAAATGTCGTGCCACCGTTATATTTTTTTGGGAGTGTGAACCAGTTTGAAGATTTTGCATTTCCATAGTAAGGCATTTTGCTTGCATAAATATGAAGCGAAAGGGATGAAATGTGTGGTTGGTTGAGGTATGTTAGGCTCCAGTTATAATTTTTGATATTGCATATGCAAAAGTGTAGCAATCATAGAAGTAGTTTGTCTAGAAAATAATTTTATTTTCTTGTTACTTGCAGATTTTGATATATTTTCAAACAGCAGTGTGAAATGTCACAATCTTGTTAGAACTGAACAACACAGAGACTTCAGTACTGTGGATCTCACACCCCATTTACACAATTAGAGATGCAACAAAACTAAATTACAATGTCTAAACTGCAAGCTTATTTCACAGGACAGTTTGGGCCTCTAATTAAGCCCAGTGTACTTAATTAAATGATGCTCAATCCTTTTCTGAAAAAACTTTTCGAACTCTGTTTCTTAAATGAGTTTGTGTGTTGTCATTATTTTTATTAAAAGGCAAACTATACCTTGCAGTCGTCAAGCTAAGACTTTTGATAGCTTGATTTTAACACTGGCAAGAAAATGAACAGGAATACCTGTTGATGTTAGACGTGGTGTTTTCCCACCATAAATAATTCCACTTCCTTGGGGGATATTATTTTCATTAAACAAAAATGACAAAACACTAACAGCATAGTAATTGAAATTGTGGGATATTAACCGCCAGGTGTCACTAAAACCATACTGGTTTCGGGTGTTTTCAACAGTTCTTTCGAACCGGTTCAGAATTTTAGCGATTCTTTTGCGTTACTTATGACGTCCTCCGTGATTGGCGTGTTAAATCCCCTAAACGTTACAGTAAAACGATAAGTGGCAAGATTGTTTATTATGGTTCTCAGTTTAATGAGTCGGTAGAAGCCGCTCGGACTTAATTCAGTCCAGTTCGTGAATGAATTGATCAAACTCCGGTTTTATGAACTGGCTCAACAGATTCACTGAAAGGATCCGACTCAAATGAACGCTTGGTTAACAAATCGGACGTCAGCAGAGCAGAATAGTGTAAAGTAGTGCGATTCTTGCGTATTTCATTTCTCGAACGGTACTTTCTTTTTCACGGGATGACTGTCAAAGAGTCAAATTTGCATTAGAATTATTTACAACAGAACAACATCAAACCGGCTGTCTTTTGTTTGGTAAGTCTCGTTTTCTTGAACTGTAAACACTGCTTAAGCGTCAAGTGATGATATGGTCTTAAACTCTGCATATATCGACATATTGCATCTTTATACACAATATATACTATCGACTGTATTATTCTCGCACAACTGGTCAGTGTATCACGTACATGCCCTCGTGGGGAGCTCGCATGATGATTTTGTGGTTACACAATACATTGTTTCATCGGCTGTGTATGAAAATGTGTTCTCAAATCTCATTTGAGAGGAAAATGCATACAGACGGAAATGTTTAATACATTTTGCGTGAGTTAGTCTACTCTAGACTGATAAATATTTTTTTTAGATATGCCACGGACCAATCTAATACATTTTCATATATAAAGAGTCACAATTTACACTGTGGGGGAAAAAAATCAACATTTTAAATGTGTAAATAAATATGAAAATGTTTAATTTCTATTGTTACATTATTACATGTTTTCCTACTCACTGTACTGTACTGGTAGATGTTTTTTATTTATTTAAATCAAATGTAGATTTTTATTTTAATAAATTGGCCTATTTATTTTAATCTACCTTTTTTTTCCATTTTTTATTTTTTTTTACACATTCTAAACTTTTCCATGGACCGTTTGAAAACAGCCTTTGTTATAGACATGTAGCCAATGATGCTTTCTGCTTTTGTGTCTTCTCAGTGCATATTTTGTTTTAATTTAAAGCATTAAAAGACTTTTTACAAAGAATGGAGTACAGAAAATAAGTTGTATAGCATGTATATGTCAATAAGATGATGTACATCATCCAATACAAACTAAAGAAATTATGGGCCTGCAAGATTGGTACATGATGTCATCATATTTTAGTTTTCTGTATTTTCTGTGAAAAGGTAATGCACAGGGTATGTGGTTAAAGTGTTAAATCAGGAATGTATCCTCCAAAAATAACTTCTACTGACTAAATAAATATTTCACATTCACTTGTCAAGAATTGTGAGGATCTGACAGTTGAGTTGCATTGTAAGTTGGAGCCTGTTCATGATTGTGATGCTGATGATGGTGTTTCACTTTTTGCAGGAGGGACATTTCTCATCATGGCTGAGCATTTATCCCAGAGTGAACTGGACTACCCTTTCAAACTCTTGGAATATTTGAATGGATTCCGGATCTCAAAGGTCTGTGATTCATGCTGTATCTCCCTAATACACTTTTTTTTATGAGTGCTTCTGTGCTCCTTTCTGCAGGTACAGGAATCACCTCAAACATCATTAGCAGACCACTTTAATAATGTGTTTACCACACGTGGCATTTATTGTTGGATTATGAGTAAATGTTTAATGTGAGAGCATCTATTATTTGTAGCAGTCCCCTGTCATGTCTCATTTTCCACTGTGGCCATCAGGGCTTATTTCGCCTCCAGCAGGACCGGCCTATGACTTTTTAAAAGCCACTGAGTGGAACCCCGAGATGACTCAAGCCTTTGGTATACCATGAGATTCTGTAAGATTGTTAAATCCTAGAAAGCTTGATGCTTAAGATGGAGAGTTGTTATTTACTTTACAATTATTATGTAGAGTTTTGCAAAGACTTGTACAATGAACCAGAGGCAAAAAGTGATTATTGTGATTCAAAATAGAGAATAACCTATAAGAAATTGTAACCAGCCGTATTACCTAAAATATATACTTTCCCTAATATTGTAACATTTATGCTCAGTTTTTGTTTCATTTTCATTGTTTAGTTCCTGCTTCGCCTGCCTTTATCTAAGAAAAATGGTTCTAAACAGTTCCAAATTAGGGTTCTTCGGCTTGTTTTTTGATGCTAAATAGAACCCTTTTTATAAGGTTCCATAAATAACCATGCTTTAAAAGTGCTATATAGGACCTTAATGGTGTTATAAATAACCTTTTCAATGATATTTTATTTTCATTTATATTAGTATCTTCATATTATTAATTTTACTATTATTTTTTATAAATTATGTATTAATATTGTTTTTTTTTAGCCCTTTATCTGCCTGGTCTTATATCTTGTTGCCTCTATTTGGGTTTTACATTTTAAAAAAAAAAGAGCATGTTGTTAATTAGGTACTTTTATTTTTTATTGACATGGCAGATTGTAGCAAAAATGACAGTGCTCTTACAACAGAGGTTAGCTGAATACATTATTAAATAACAATTGGCATTGAACACAATATAGAAGTAATGAAGACCAAGTTCCAGTGAAATATCTTCACAATCCTCTTATGATGTCTTTACATCCTTCATTATGTGTGTATTCTGAGTGGCAGTTTCTCTCTGCAGATGATGAGGTTTTGATACGTGACGGCATCTGAAATACACAATTGAGTTTAGAGTTATGTGTCTCTTCCATTTGATTATGTAAAAACAATTTTGTTAATGAAGGCCAAAATTATTTAAAGAAATGGACAGTATGAGGCCTTTGGCATCTTAAAAGGAAAAAGTAATATAAAGACATGGTATAGTTTTAATGTTTTTTTGTGACTGGGTATGTTTAGGCATAAAGTCATAATTTAAAAAATCAAACAATATGGATCATATCTTCCATATTTCTGTAACTTAATTTGAGGAGAAGAGAAGATGCGTGTGAACAGAGCTGCTCACACTTACATGTTCTGTTATACTAAAAAGAGAAAAAGACATGATAGTTAGGAAATGATTGTTACAATTTTTAAAGTTATAATTGATAGACATTTTAAGAAAGAAAGAATTTACCTGTTGAGAGTATGTTGACAGTCTGTGTAGTAACTAGTTGTATAGCTGAGCTCCAGAAAATCAGTAATGAGAAGGCTTTGACAGTTATAGATTTGAAAAACAAAAAAAGCGTGAATAAAGAACCCTAAACTCTAACAAAAAGAACCATTTCAGCATATAAAGGGTTCTTCAGGACGATACGGTACTAAATAGAACTGTTACTACGTGTAAAGAACCTTTAAAGATTGTATTTGGTTCATTATCTTGTGTATTTAAGCTCTTCAGTTCCATCAGTTCGTCTTCTGCTGTTGTTTGTGTTGGCTATACTAAACTATTATTTTGATACTTCTTCGTCGTCCTTCATTTTCAGACCCATGATGTGACATATACACATTTGTAGATTTGAACCTAAAATCTGATGTTCATGGGCTGATAATATTTATACTACCCTTAACTTTGGGTATGTAGATTTAGTCCAAAAAAAAATTCTATTCATCAACGGATCCTGGAAGAAAATGTATCACGACTTGCACAGAATTAATAAGCAGTACTACTATTGTCAAAATTGATAATTATAAGCATGTTTCTTAATCAGAATATTACATTGATTTCTGTAATGGGTGCTGAAAATTCAGCTTTGCCATCACAGATATAGATTACATTTAACATTATATAAAAAATATAAATCATAAGTCAATAAGTCATTTTAAATAGTAATAATATTTCACAATATTAGTGTAAATTTAATCCCAAAAATCACATTGCAAAAGCCATATTCCTTCATAGTAAATCAATAATCAAAATATTGGCTTGTTTTTGAGTATGTGTGTGTGTGTTCTTTTACTGTCTATGGTTAAAATGCATTTTGCATGTATGCTTGTGTTTCCTATATCTTTTTAAAGACATGGCAAACACTTTTTTATTTAATCATTCTCCTCCAGGCGATATTCTCAGCTTGTGAGTTAGGGTTGTTCGACCTTCTCCTTCAGTCCCAAAAGCCCCTAAATGCAGCTGAAGTGGCACAGAAGCTTGGCACCAGTGAAGATGGTATAGAGCGGTTACTGGATGTGCTGGTCGCCATTGAGATTGTGGATGTGGAAGTGGTACACGGAACAGGTGAGCTGCTGAAGTATCTTATATTCCTCCACAAGTAGCTGGAAATAACCTGATTCCTCTATAATGTAAAGGCGATGAATGTCAGAACAGGATTCGTTTGTTCATAAAATCATCCATCCGTTGTGTCTAGTTTATTATTTGCCCAGTCTCTTAACCTTTACTCTTGTCTTCTCTTATAGCTCATTACAGCAGTACAGATGTTGCTAATCTATACCTGGCCAAGACCAGCCCCAAATCTCTACATGATTTGATTATTTATTACTCTCAGACCATCTACCCACTCTGGAACAATCTGGTAGATGCTGTTAGGTAGGCATCTGCGTTTTCATCACCCATTACTGTTTTGAAAAACACTTGTTCCCAGGCCACTTTAAAATCCTTCTTTCATGATAAATTTGGACACATCAGGATTTGTGATCAATGAAAAAGAAAAGCATGCCTTCTTAAAACTAAACAGTTATTTGGAAGTCATCTGCATTTCTAAAACAACAGTTGAATAATCTGAATATCTGAAAACCTCTCAGGGATGGAAAGAACCAGAATGAGAAAACCTTTGGCCTCCCGTCTGAAGAGATCTTCTCTGCCATATACAGGTTTGTGTGAATTTGTAAAAAAAAAAAAAATCTAATATTAGCAGCTGCTACCATATGGGGGGGGGGGGGGGGGGGGGGTGTTTTTTTTGTCCTTAGACGTCACTAGATTAAAAGTCATTTCTTTGACTGCACTGAGGCAGTCTTAAGCGATTAGCCGCTGGTGCTGTGTAATTCTAGGTCATGGACTTTAAACCCATTACATTTTGAGGCTTTATGAAAGGCTGTTCCCACATCTGGAGGGGTGGTGTGTGCTATAGTGTGTATGTGATTGTGAAAGAATGACTTGTGTTATTTTATGAACTGCGTGTTTTGTAATCGTTCGGGTTTGTGTGATGCTGTGAGTGTGCATGAAGGCATCTCACAGTCTATTAGTTTGGGTGCATGGAACTGTGTATGGAGATATAAATTCAATAACTGATACATTGGCAACACTTTACAATAAGGATCAGTTTATTAACAATAGTTAACTACATTAGTTAACATTAACTAAGCTTAATAAATGCTGTAGAATTGTTGTTCATTGATAGTTCAAGTTAATTTCACCATTTACTAATAAATATTTTGATTAAAATTACACCAGCGGTTAAAAAACAAAACCGCATGTATTTTGCGGAAGAACGTGTTTTGTTTGTGCTTCGGCTCTGCAGCTCTATTGTTGACAAATGAGACCTTATTGTAAAGTGTTACGCACATTTTTGTTATTTTTGCTTTTCATTAATTTGACCTATAATTGGATTTAATGCATAATCTTTTTTATGATTGTGCATCTGTTGGAAGTCAGTGCACATGTTCTCTAACAGATGGTATAAGTGTCAATTTTAAGGTTGGTTTGTCCTACTTTTCATGTGAATCCATCTGGAAAAGATCCATCTGTTGACACCGGTGTGTGCTGTTTTGTTTCAGGTCAGAAGAGGAGATGCTGAAGTTCATGGGACTGATGAACTCTACGTGGGTCATTGACGGCCATGACATAGTGACAGCATTCGATCTATCTAGATTCAAGTCCGTGATAGATCTGGGAGGTGAGTGTGAATGTAGTTTTACGTAGCTCTTTCCCTATGAGAATGATTTAAGCCAAAATGAGACCGCTCATAATTGCAGTTTTTATCAAATATGCAAGAGGCAGTAGCATTACAAGTTGTTATTTTTTGAGATGCTTTGCAGGCTGCTCTGGTGGATTAGCGCGGGAGCTGGCGAAAGAGTATCCTTCCTCCACTGTCACGGTTCTGGATCTCCCAGCTGTGGTTCAGACTGCTCAGCAGCATTTTGCTCAGCAAGATGACACCATCGGTTTTCAAGAGGGTGTGTAACGATGCATTGTAACATTGGTAATGGTTGCCAACCTTGTAAAAAACAAAAAACAAAACAAGCAGTCTAGTAGCTGTCCTGACAACAGGACCTTTTTAAAGTTTGTAGTGTTATTATAGTCAATGAAAATTGAAATATATAAAAAATAATCTTAGCTAAACTGAAAATAAAATAATCGGGGAAAAACTGAAACTAATTTGCATGACTCCAAAACTAACTCAAACAAAAATGGTCTCAAATGATTGTGTTTTAGTTTTAAATACAGTGTATTATAAAAATGTCTGAATTAAATATGAAAATGCCACTTGATAGCAGTAACACTGTGCTGATAAATGTAGGCATTTTTAAATGATACCAGTTATTATCACATTAACTGAGAAAACTAAGTCAACTGAAACTACAAAACTCTACACTACATTCATTCATATTTTTGGGATCAGTAAAAAATTAATAATTATATTTAGCAAGGATGCATTAAATTGATTAAAAGTGACAGTAAAGACTTTACATAATTATAAAAGATTTTATTTAACTTTCTATTCATTAAATAACCCTGAAGAAAATGTATCACATTTTCCACAGATATTATTATGCAGCACAACTGTTTCAACATAATAAGAAATGTTTTTTTTATCGGCCTAATCCACATTGGATTTTGAAGGATCATGTGACATTGAAGATGAAAATTCAGCTTTGCCATCACAAGAATAAATTACATTTTAAAATGTATTTTAAACCAATTATTTTAAATTACAATAATATTTCACATTATTACAGTTTTACTGTATTTTTGATCAAATAAATTCAGCCTTGATGAGCATAAGAGACTTTTAAAAAACATTAAAAATCAAACTGACCACAAACGTTTAAATGGCCGTGTAAAACTAGCAATGATGTGCATGATGATGTGAAAACTAAACTAATGACAATATTATAAAAATGTGAAAGTATTATAACTCTAGTATGGCATTTCTAATCTATGAAAAACCTAGGTACCGGTATTTGTTTCTGTGTGCTTGTAGGGGACTTTTTTGAAGGAGAAATCCCTCCTGCAGATTTGTACATTCTGGCCCGAATCATTCATGACTGGAAAGAGGAAAAAAATCTCAAACTACTGAGGAAGATTCATGCAGCATGTCATCCAGGTGAGAAAACATGTCATTAATTGGTCGATAATTAGTGGCCCTAAAATGATACATTTCAAAGCATCTGACCTACATTTTTATCTAGGTGGAGGCGTTCTGATCGTAGAGGCACTGTTGTTTGAGAACCGCCGGGGTCCAACCACAGTTCAGATGTTTTCTCTGAACATGCTGGTTCAGACAGAAGGGAAGGAGCATCCACCCTCTCATTATACACGTCTGCTCACTGATGCAGGATTCAGGGACGTGCAGGTCTGTCGCACTGGAAAATCCTACGATGCTATTCTGGCTCTCAAATGAACATGCACCAAAGCGGAGTCCGTAATCAGGACCCCTTCTGCCTCATCTGCAGACCTGTTGTGATCAGACCCATCAGAAATCATGTTCATGCATGCACATGTCAGTCAGACGTCTGTTGTTCCACCTTGGCCTCGTTTTGGGTCTCTCCTGACTAGTTATAAAGCAGTACTTTCTCTAACACAGTTAGCCCACTCCTGATCCTTACATTTCCTCCAAAAGACTGTTTTAGTAGTGATTTGATTTAGCTATTTGTGAACCTTTCTCCTGAGGCCTACAGAAGTGGTTTGAGAGGGGTGGGATGAGGAGCTGTTTTCGATTGGCCACTGATGTGTCAAAAATAAGCTCCTCCCTCCATCCTGTCTAGTGTATCCATGCACTGCCATCTTGACACATGGTTAAGTGTGACCCCCTAGTGGTTATTTGTTGCACTAACGCAATAAAAAACATTCTAAAAATGTACACACAACCAAAAGAAATCCATAAAAAATAGCATTAGTTGATTTTTATTCCTGGCCTCACTCCATTTAATCAATATGATGGGTTTTGTGTCAGGTATTCCTAACACAATTCATTTATCTATCCTTCAACAGGATCTAAAATCTAATAAAGGAAATTGATGAAAAAAGCTTTTTGTTGTGAAGTGATCCTGTGTGATTTCCAGTTTTTTTTATTTTGTACCTTTTCCATGCCTAAGATATTCATGACGCATCTTACCTAAGTAAACCCCAATGCATTCATACTTTTGTATGTGTGATTAATTAGATTTGATTGATAATTAAAATGTATTACATTATTAAACCAACTTTTGATTGGTAGTATAAAATGTAATATTTGTATAACATAATATTAAATCTTTATTTATTTACACAGGCTTCCTATGGATTAATAATAATCAAATTATAAATAATAATCAAATTCCAAACAAACCAGATTTGGTTATTATGAAACAGCTGAAATGGAAGTCATGATAATAATCTTGTGTGTGTGCGCGCGCGCGCACCAGCTCCCCCTGCGGGTGCATGAGGAAAACAGCAGTAGAGGCGCGCATACGTAACCTGCATGTGTTTGTGTATGTGGGGTGGAGGAGAGGCGACTACTCAAACTCTGAGCAAGCGCCATATAGAAACGCCACCGCAGGAACAAGAAGACCTTTTTTGTAGGTACATTAAAAATATTTGCTGTAATGTAGTATATATTTTACAGGCAGGGACGTGCAAATGTTTTCCATAATTTCCGCGAGCTCTTCATGCAGATGGTCCGGTGCAAATGTAGCACGCCATTAAAATGGCGCCAAAAGATTAAGTTGAGATGCAGCAGACGATTCCCTAAATGAATGTTTACATACATTTGGCCTCCTTATTAATTCCTATAAGTTAATGGTGCGGTTTGCTTTGATATTTGGTAGTTACTTTGAATCGTATAGCTGCTGGCCGTGCGCGCGCATGTGTGCGTGTATGTGTATGTGTGTCCAAGCGTCATATCGTAATCGTAAGTTAGGCGCGCGCGTCCTGGCCTGACTGCGGCTTATGTTATTTAGCCTAAAAGTTTTGGTATTGAACCAGCAAATGATACCAAACGCATGTCGATGTCTTGCCATTTTAGTTTATAAATGAATTGTGATTAGGTTTCAGAGGGATGTTTGATATTTTTCCGCATGCAACGGTCTGGGTTGGTCCGATTTCATCTCTGCCGTGATGTTGGGAAAATAACGGTAGAAAATATTCAACTTTTCTTTAGGATTTGCGTTAAAAGTTAAATCTGCCAAATGTATGTATTTGTGCAATATAACTTAGTTTTCTGATCGAACGAATGTAGCGACATATTTGTTTGTTGTTGATACTATAGGTTGATGTTTAAATATACCAACGTGGAGCATAGGTTGTGTATTAAACACTAAAATTACTGTTATATATATTTTTAATTACTATTATTAAAATAAATAATGTTTTTAATTTCTAACTGGCATTAAAATGAACAGCTATGTGACGTCAAGAGGCGTGGTCTGTCAGCAGCGTCACATGAAGCGTTTGCACTGCGTGAACTGCTGTTGTTTATACGGAGTGAGACGTTCTGCTGTAAAGGGTTTATATATTTTTTTGCCATCTGGTCATGCAGTTTAAATTAGCTGATAGTTGTGAGATGTGGAAGTATTTTTAATCTTATGATTTTGGTTAAATTCATATAAACGCAAGTTGGGCAGACTATACTATTTTCAATGTTTTTATAAATGAGTTTGCTTTGCTTAGTCCCATGAATATATTAATAAAAAACACAATTTCCTTTGTTAATGTTGTTTTATGCTCTTTAATGAAAAGTAGTTCTGCTTTAACTGTGTTAAGTGGCTAAAAATTCTGTCTGTGTCTAAAGCTGGAAAGTGCATGGAAAAATACACGGATTCATTTTATTTCTCAGTGAAACTGGGCCGTCAGTCTACTGTTATTGCTTATGACGTCCCAGGCATGTGTGCAATGTGCATTGTACAGAAGTGTGACAATGTTATTTTGCTAAACATAGTTTAAAAATATATTTTTTAATTCGTTTTTTTTTTCGAGTTATGTGATTTGACTGCTCTATATGACATTTGAAAAATTAGTTTGTTTTAAACTGATATCTTTATCAGAGCAGGATAACCTAAACTTTAAGGTGAAGTGTGTAAAATTTCATGCACACGCCCCCGTTTGCCAATGGTCGGTTCAACAGATAGTCCCGCCCTCAGACCCACTGTATTGGTTGAACCGACGTTGTTATGTCAAGATGCTCAACCAAACAGCAATGGTTGTATAGCCCCACATTGTTTACACTTTTTGAAGGAGTCAGCTACAACTCTGTATTACTTATAAGTTGAATCTGCATATTAGGCTGAGATGCAATTATATAAATTCAAATATTAAGAATTTTAACAGCATTTAATTTGAATTAGGTTTAAGTCAAGTCTCATTTAACTCTAAATGTCACTCTCTGTCAAGTTGTGGCTGGCTGAGGGAAGCACAAGCACACAGCAGTGATCTCTGCAGGATCAGTTTTCAGGAATGTTCTGCTAATGTTTGATCAACCTCTGCAGATTTCTGCATCACTTGAAGGCCACGGTAGCTGAGGATGAAGCGAAGCCGTGTCCCAAGCACCAGTGAGGACTCGGACAATGGAAGTAAGTAAACAGACACTATTTTTTAGTACCAACTTGCCTAGAGAAACCTAGGTTAGTTCTCATTTCTTATTTGTTCATCCTTATTTCCTTTCCTTGCGTCTCAGACCCTTCCCCCTTAGGATGCGAGGGAAGGATGCAAGGTCCAGAAAATAAGGAAATCATATTTGTGTATTGGAATATTCTTGATCGCTCAGTGTCTTTTCAAAGCATCATCAGCTGCACTCAAGGGATCTACCCTTATGTTTTTGAACTATGGTTATTTAAGAAATTGCTAATAAATATTAATTGTGCCCTGTTGATATATGTGAGATTGCAAGGGAAAACATAAATTAAAATGATTGTAAAAGCTGTGAAGGGAGAGGAGAATTTAAACGGGTGTCAGGTTTTTCATTAAGAAACACTTCTGTATAGGATACACCTGTGCATCCTCGCTCAAAGCTCCTCTAGGCGCTTCCTCAGTCCTCGTTCCTCGCCTCAATAATGAAAATTGAGATGCTATTGAAAATTGCCATTTTTTTTCTTCACGGTGGCTTTGGTTTACTTTTTTTCTTTTCTTTTTTTTCTTCAGAATATTGCAGTGTTTATTATAAATAATTTATCAGCGCTCGTCGTTATTTTTCTTTAAAATGTATGTGCCCTTGTAATCTTTCCTACACTTGTCCTCTCAAGTTTCAAGTTAATCTCTCAACAACATCTTTTGTCTGATGACGTGTGCACCAGAGAAGAGATCTGGACAATAGCAAACTGTCACTCACATGAGATTGCAGCAATTAGGAAACGACTATATTCCAATAAATTGCAGATGGACAAAATCAAGCCCAGCACTACTTTTTTTTTCTCGTTTAAGAAGCCATTTCACTTGGATATATGTTACAATTGAAGAGAAACAAAGATGTTTTAGCATTCAGCCCTTTAGCTATAGCCCCACAATCCCTTTATCCCTAATACTGCCACTTGCTGAAATGAAAATGATCATTATTGCTGCTAATAACATGAGTAGTCTCTCTCGCAGTTACACAATTTATGTCCTCAGTGTTATTGAGCATAGAGTAGCATGTTTTTCTGTTTCTTTCAGGTATCTCCACGTCCTGGTCTCAGCACTCCAAGCACAGGAAACAGAATGGAAAGAGACCCTCAGAGGTACGTGGGACTGTCTTGCACTCAGACTACTGCCCCAATACGACCCTAACAGATAAAGATGATAATGTCATAGATATTTGTTGCTCTGTCACAAACACAAATCTTTTCATGCAACCCCTCTTCTCTCTCTCTCTCTTCCAAGGTGTTCAGGACAGACCTGATCACCGCTATGAAGCTGCATGATTCTTACCAGCTGAATCCAGAGGATTATTATGAGCTGGCCGATCCCTGGCGACAGGAGTGGGAGAAAGGGGTTCAAGTCCCTGTCAGTCCCGATTCCATACCACAGTGTACAGTGCGGTACAACACTTTTTTTTTCTTTTACCTGTCAAACTAATAGGGCTGGGTACCGAGTTCGATACTTTTTAGGTATCGATCGAATTGCCTCGATACTATCGAGTATCGAAAAATGACATGTTGTTCGGTTCCAGATTTCGATACCTACGGAGTTAACTCGTCAACGTCAGTGTTCAAACAAATACATATGAAATGCACATACACGAAAACTCTACACACACGAGACGCGCAGAACTCTCCGCGCACATAGTCATATGAGACGCGCGCGTGGACTCACAAACTCTCCGCACGCATACTTATATGAGACGCGACTCATGCGAGCACTGAGACGCGAGCACACACACACACACAAACTCTCCGCGCACATATTCATGAAACGCAAGCACACACACATAATACCTTAAAGATGTGGAAAAGTCGATCAAAAGTGTAGGTACATTTCTCCAGGCTCGATGCCAACAGCGCGTGGTACTGTTTAGTTTAGTTTAGTTTAGTTTAGTTCCTTTATTGTCCACAAGTGGAAATTTGTCTTTGGCTTCACTATACACCACACACAAGGACATCACAAAAACATAAAAAATATACACAAAATAAAAACAGTAACATTCCCATGCAGCTATACATAGCTTGCATATCCACCCCTACTGGCCTATGCAAATATGATGAAGACCTTGACAGTGCACAGAGTAAACATAAAAGTTGCTCCTCTTCGATTGGTAAAGGAAGAGATACCTTGTTGACCACTCTGACAGTGTTTATATTGCAATAAATAATAACCTACTGAATGTACACTGCCGTCCAAAAATGTGTTGGTTAGTCAGAATTTCTTTTCAGCAAGGATGCATTAAAGTTATCAAATGTGACATTAAAACATGTTTAATGTTACAAGATATTTCGTTTTTAAATAAATTATGTTCTTTTGAATTTTTTATTCATCAAAGAATCATGAAAAAATGTATCATATTTTCCGAAATATTAAGCAGCAAACTGTTTTCATATTTCTGAAGGGTCATGTGACACTGAAGTAATGATTTTGAAAATTCAGCTTTGAATTCAATTCATTTCAATACATTTCATTTTGAAATATATTCAAATAAGATTTTAAATTGTAATACTATTTCACAATATTACAAGTTTTACTGTATTTTTTATTAAAAAAAAAAATCAGCTTTGGTGAGCATGAGCTCTTTACAAAACGGTTTTTGTCCCTTTGTGCACTGGCTAAGGAGCATGAGTCAAACTGAAAAAAATAAAAACCAAAGTTTTTCGGAGGTAATGTGTTATGTAATCTTGTTAAAAAGGATTTCATAAAATTGGTATCGAAAAAAGTATCGTTAGGAACCGGTATCGAAACTGAGGTATCGAAATTGGCACCGGATCGAAAGATTTTGAACGATACCCAGCCCTACAAACTAATCTTATTTAGTGGTGGTTGCCATTAAATCTAAATCTATTAATTAAAAATTAAATCTATTTGTGTTTTTCTTTCTTTTTTTCACTACAGCACTGTAGCTGCGAAAAGCCCTGCTCCTCTATTCATCAGGCCGAAGAAACTGATTCGCTCATCTGAGTCATCGATGCTGGGGTACGTGGGTATTCAGACACTAGCTGATGGCATGTGTCGTTATGACTTGAATGAGGAGGATGCAGCTTGGCTGCAGATCACTAATGAGGAGTTCAGTAAGATGGGTGAGCATATCCAATCTGGAGTTTTCATTTTACCCATTTTGCACTCAAATTTCTTGCACTCTGTGGAAACAAATGTCACGTCAGGCTAACTGATTTGCCTGTAGGCATGCAACTCCTGGATGAGCTGACAATGGAGCGGGTCATGGAGGAGTTTGAGCGCCGTTGCTATGACAACATGAGCCATGCCATGGAAACGGAGGAGGGGCTTGGCATAGAGTACGATGAGGACGTGGTGTGTGACGTCTGTCAGTCCCCTGACGGCGAGGACGGCAACGAAATGGTGTTCTGTGACAAGTGCAACATCTGTGTGCATCAGGTATGTGTGTTTGGGCGAACTGAGTGTTTGAAAGGATGTGAGAGCTCTGAGGCTGCCCCTCTTAAAGGGTAACTAAACACCTGGTCAGAGCCTGACTCCACCCACTGGCAATATTTGAAAAATGCTGGAAAAGTGGGCAGACCCCAGCAGAGATAGAGGGGACGAACCGAGGGCGGGGCTGAGCGGGGGGGCGTGCACCTGAGACCCGCAGTGACAGATTATTTGACAGCTGCTTTCACACTCTAAAATGGAGAGTGACTGGAGTGACACAAGTAGCTTTGCAACAGAGCAGTCATTTGAAGTCGAGAAGTTTTCTCCCCCACCTTCACTTGAAGTGGAGGATGTTGAATTGTCTGTGGACACAGGGACATATCAATTCGAGCCGCTGGCTCAAACTGCGGTCTTAACTCCCGCATCGCGATCGGCTTGTGATGAGTTTGGTCGAGTTGATGTCAATACCGCGCGCTCTCTGTAGGCATATTCATATTTTGCCGCTATGTGAAAAAATCCAGCAAAATGCGCCGGCGGGTTTGTCAACCCCAGAGGATTAACTTTAGCCTAACCATAAATTGTGATTAAAATATACATGATCCCTCACATCAAGACGCCACTGCGGTGGTGGAGTCCATGCAGGAGGAGCAGCGTTTGGCACTGCTTTGCTTTTCAGCGCGAGCTGTATGGAGAAGCCCATGTCCACCTCTATTGCGTTACCATCCTGACCACTGTACTAAATACAGATAAATCTACGTTAACTTGAAGCTATCCTAACTGATGCAATACTATGCTACTAACTATGCTTTTAACAATACTACACTAACAACTATGCTAATTAACTACCTAGGCTACACAAAATAATATAAATATAATATTCTTCCAGATCATTAACAAAAAAAGTTGGTTTAGGGTTTAGTTACCCTTTAATATTCGACTAGAAGAGGCTTAGTCGACCAAAATTGTATTAGTCGGTTTGTCGCAGGAAAAAAAAAACTGCTACTGTGGCGTAGTCACGCAGTCCGCGAGGGATCGTTAACTTCAGTTCTTTGTGGTAATTACAGTATATCGGGCAGGAAATCCAAACGTTCTTCGATCATCCATCAACCTCAAATATGGCTTATTTGAAACATGGAAGTAGTAGCAACTTTTCTTGGTCACTCACTCTGTTAACCTAGATAAATGTGCGCTATTATTAGGCGCATATCCAAGTGATTGTGCATAGTGTTAAAGCTAAAGTATAGCGCTCTTACTGCATTACATGGAGGCGGTGGTGCGATCACTTGCATTTTTTCCTGATAACAGCTGAAGCAACTTAAAATACGTTGTACTTTTGTAAAATAAAGTAAACAAACAGGTTGTGCTTTCTGCCGTCTTGTCACAAAAATGAAACGAAACTCAGCATACAGGCTACTTGCCTCACAGACATGAGAAATAGGTATATCTATAGAAAGCTTAAAAAATGCTTTTGAATGAACCAGTTAAAATAAAAACCTATCCTCTGTAATCCGTATGAAAGGTGCATTTCTCTCTAAAGGCCCTTGCACCGAGTCCGAAATTCGCGTCCGAAGTTTTCGCACGTTAAAAAATAAATACGACCTCACGTTATGTCAATCACGCTTGCACACTGCCTCCGAAACTTGCGTCCGTCATTAAAAAAATCGGATCGGGTTCAATTTTTTGCGTTTTTCGCATCCGTAGCAAGCAGTTTGAATGGTGTTTTGACAATTCAGAGCCACCGAATCACGAATACGAAAAAACGCAAAATTTCGGACTCAGTGTGCAAGGGACTTAAAGGTGCGTCGACTGCGGAGTTGGTGAGTCGTCATCGTCAACTTCATTGAAGCTGACACTGACTCAGAAAACACTAGTTTATCAATAAGTCATTAAAATGTCTCCTTGCTATTTTTTCTGATACATTCATTGTCATTACTTTTTGCTGGTGCTTTGCAACAAGCTTTATGCGTGCGCTTGAGCGCGGAATAGGCTATATATTAAAGGCTCATTATGGTTGAGCCCCCCCCCCGTATATATTTAAGTAATTACATTAATATAAACATGCGATTAGTCAACTAATGGCGAATACTAGTCGACCAGAAAAATCTTTTGTCGGTGGTAGCCCTAGCAAGCACATATGAATTACATAACAATGTATCTCCCCACAGGCATGTTACGGTATACTGAAAGTTCCAGAGGGCAGCTGGCTTTGCCGTACCTGCGCGCTGGGCATCTTTCCCAAATGCCATCTCTGTCCTAAAAAAGGCGGAGCAATGAAACCCACCCGCAGTGGCACCAAGTGGGTCCACGTCAGCTGTGCCCTCTGGATACCAGAGGTAAGGCTGCACGCACAAATTAAGACTTTTAAAGTGATTGCGTTAATGACTCGGAAGAGTACAATGTGAGCTCAGAATGGTCTGTTGTGTGCTCTGTATCTGTAGGTAAGCATTGGTAACCCTGAGAAGATGGAGCCTATCACTAATGTGTCTCAAATACCCAGCAACAGATGGGCTCTAATATGCTGTCTGTGTAAAGAGAAAACAGGAGCTTGTATTCAGGTACAGACTGCTGATGTTTATCTCTTTTTATGCTGTTCATGCAGATATTCAGAACCTTCCAGAGGGCATAGTGCATTTTAATCTTTAATCTTTCAATTTGAGTGCTGGAAAATTTAAATATCAATTGATAACATCAATAATTTAAAGTTAGTCACTTAGTAATTTTTCTCTTAATAAAAAGTTTAAACATATGAATTAAATAGTACTGTATAGTAAAACATTTTAAAATTCTGTATATTCACATGAGTTCAAATGACCAGATTAATATCCCCGTTATTTTAGGATTATTTATGTACTATTGTAGTATTTGTAAAAGAAAAATAATTTTGGTAATATTTTGAATTCTATTGAGCCTTAATTTATTTATTTTTCAGTTTTAGCTTGAGTAATTTTAGTACTTATTTAGAACTTATTTTATTTCAGCATTTCTAATTTTTGTTTAGTTTTTTTAAAGTTCATTATCTAATATTTATATTTTTATTAAAGCTATATTTCAGTTAACAAAAAAAATAACAAAAACTGGTCAATATCACATTCTGCAGTGACTTAAAACATTTTGTTTTACAAGATGCTGCTTCCACGCCACTAGATGTTATTTTCAATTTACTATTGACTGCCATGTCAGCCAGCACAACATGAACAAAAAATACTGAACGTAGCATTACATTTTGTTTAAATGTAGAAACAAAAAAATCTGCTTCACATTTTCCCCATCTTCTGTGGTTTAATCCTGACATCCACTCTTTCCAAATCCCCGTAGTGTTCTGCCAAAAGTTGCCGTGTGGCGTTCCATGTGACCTGCGGTCTGCATTGTGGGTTGAAGATGAACACGATCCTCACAGATGCAGATGAAGTCAAGTTCAAATCTTTTTGTCCTAAGCACTCAGGCATGGACTGGAATGAGGAAGAGGGGGATGATGACAGGCCAGTGAAGGTCCCGACCAGTGAAGACAGAAGGAGAAATAGGGGAGCAGACATCTCATCCCCTTCACAGCCCAAACTTGCACAAAACACAGAAGAGACCAGACTCAGTGAGCGTAAGCTTCGAGTCCAGCAGCTCGAGGATGAATTCTATCGCTTTGTCGCCGCTGATGAAGTTGCCGAGCACCTGCAGTTGCCCCTAGAGATGGTGGACTTCTTGTTACAATACTGGAAGTTGAAAAGGAAAGTGAACTTTAACCAGCCGCTCATCATGCCGAAGAAAGAAGAAGAAGATAGCCTTGCCCGGCGAGAACAGGAAGTGCTTTTGCGGCGACTCCGCCTCTTCACGCATTTACGACAGGATCTAGAGAGGGTACGTTTTGCAGAGCCACATTACCACCTTCAAAATGGGCTTAGATCAGTATGAGGAAAGATAGCAGCAGCCAATCACAGCTCAGGACAGTTAGATAGCAGGATCCAATCTCTGCCTTCCCTGATTTCAAATTAACAGTGAGTTGCAGATAGTTCAATGTAGTTCATATTTTATCAAGGTTTTAAACTAGTTTTATCATTAACATTTTACATAATTTCTGTCCTAGTTTCATTGTCACCACAGTCATTATCACACCTGTATCTTTACCTTTAGACCATAAAATATGTTGTTAGGCCAAACCCAAATAGAAAAAATACACAATATCCCCCTCTTTTTTTTTAAATTGGCAGGCTTAAACATCAGTAGTGAAGGAATTTAATTAATTATTATTCTGATAGGAAGAAAACAGTAAGGAATGTGATGTAACTGTGAACTCCAGCCACAAGAATTATGTTGGTAACCTAAAAACTATTCCCACTTCAAAAAGGAAGTTGATGTAAGTGCTTTGAGCACAAGCTTTCTCATTTTTGCTTTGAAAACCTCTGAAACGTTGGCCTGTTTTTTTCTCAATTCCAAATGTTTTCGATATATCTTGTCTTCAACCCAGAACATTCTTTTAATGTGTCATTTACCTATAAGCCTCTGGTTTCTCATGATGAGAGAATTTCTTCCATGTAAGAAAACTGACTCCCTTATGTCTTTGCAAACCCATTCATGTTCTTAACACAAATTAGGATATTTTTTTAATTCTCATCATTTTTGTCCATCTAACAAACCTTTCATGCATTAAAAAGTTCAAATATACACCATAAAAGTAATCCAAATAAATCAAGTGGTTTAACCCAAGAGATAATCGCTTTACATGAAGAACCGATTTCATTTAGGGTTTTGTTAATACTGTTCATAAACATTGTTCAAAGCACATGCATAGAGCACATCAAATATGGAAGCTCATCCGTACCTGTTTGACACGAGAGAACAAACCTTATAGGTTATTGAATGCCAAGAAGGATGAGAGAAAATCAGAAATGTCTTTATTTGTGTTTTGAAGATGAATAAAAAACATTGGAATGAAATGGTGGGTAAAATTTTGGGTTGGCTATCGCTTTAAAAAGTTTAGTTTCTTTTTAGTAGATTTCATGTCTTGCGTACTTGTATGTGTTCAGGTGCGTAATTTGACGTACATGGTCAGCCGCCGGGAGAGGATTAAACGGACCGTGTGCCGAGTGCAGGAACAGATCTTTCATCACCACGTCAGGCTGCTCGAGCAGGGACGTGTTGCCGGTTAGTATGATGTTTACTACACTCACTGAAAAAGTTTTTTCCCCTCCTTTTTAACTGTTACCTCTTCCTTCTCTCTCCTGGTCAGGTATATCCTCTACTAGACGTTTGGAGGAGGCCATGTTTTACTTTCGAACAGCGCCACCCGTGCCTGCGTCCCCCCAACCTCTAAAGGGTCACTGCGGGCAGAACAGCGCCCTGGGCTCCACTGAGAAGGGGAGCAACCCTTATAGAGTCTCAAGGCATATCGAAGCAGACAAGCCTGCAAAGATTCCTAGACTGGACAGCCTGGTCATGGACAACGTTCCCAGTTCTGGGGTCATTGATTCAGGCTCTGGAGCTTGTAAAATTCAGAAAAATGAGACCGCGGCGTCAGCTACAGCGAAACGTTCGGAGGGCAGGCTTAGGGGTGGTGAATCTCATAGAAGAGATGAGGAGAGCGAGTGCCCCCTGGAGGACAGGAGGAGGAGCAAGCTGTGGGAACAGGTGTCCATCAAAGACAAACTCAGGCAGTCGAAGTCTATTGAGGATAAGACAGAGCTCGACAACATGGATGAGAGATTGTTGCTGTCTCACAGCAGAACCTCTTCTAGTTCTCCGACCATGTATAACGGATCGCCGAGGAAGACAAACGCGAGCCAACATCAGGGAAAATTAGTGCCAAATGGAACAACTAGGCGGCATCTGAAAAACTGGGGCAGTTTCAGAATCCCCAAACGGAGTGAGAGAACATCAGCAGGGAAAGATGTGCAGGACAGAAACGACGTGGTGGACCAAACTTCCTTAAAAACCTTTAATACAAGTCCCGCCGCCGCCACCCCTCAAATTAGGACCCGGCTGCGGACAGGAAGTGAGAACCGAAGCCACTTGGAAGAGTCTGATCTTGGCCAATCAGAGCAGGGCAAGAGGTGTCACGCCCAAAGACTTCGAAGCCCGATGACTAGACGTTACGGTTCGGACGTGATCCAACGCGGAGTACTTGCATCATAAAATGTGTCAAATTTTTATTTTTGTCCTCTTCATTTGCTTTTCAATGAAAGGTGAACAGGTGGATTGATATTTATTTTTCTATTCTGTAATTTTCTGCTGTTGCTGAAATAATTTTTTGGTGTGTTCGTTAAAAACCAACGCGGAGAGGTTTCAAAGACCAAACAATTGGCTGATGAAGCATAAAAATATCTTCCCAATATTGAATGAAACTTCAAATCAGGTGAAATAACTGGCACAATTCATAGATAAGTTATGAGCACTTGTGAGGATGTAACCAGCGTGAAACAAAGCCAGTACGGCCCAACTGTCTTAAGTCCCATAGAATTACTGCACTTAACTGAGCACTTAACTGTTTAAAAAATACTAACCAGTGTCCAAAATTTAGGAAAGACTTTTTAATTTATTTCTCAGTATTTAGCTAACTTAAAAGGCCATCATGTTATGTATGTTTGATATGTGCCATACTTTTTCCTTCTCAGGTAAAATTGCTTATATTTGTACTTAATTTATAGTGTTATGTCTTTCTTTTTTCAAACAAACTGAGTGTGTGTAACAGGTCAATGCCTTATATGTACTCTCTTTGGTCTTGAAGTAATTCCTTTCCAGAAAAATACAAATAAAAAGCAACTCTTTCAGTTAACCATATTCTTCAGCAATAGATGGACACTAGATCCAGACAGAGCCACAATCAGTATGATGAAATTGACACATAATGTATGTCAGAAAGGCTTTTAACAATCATTTACTTCCAGTATCCATTACTTTGAATTTACTTTTGCACTTGATATTAAACAATAACTCAAGACACTATCATAGTTGTAATGAAGACACTTGTGTTGAAAGGACTGATCTTCTTGACATGGTTGCCTTTGAGCAGTACTCAAAATATGTGTTCTTGCATCTTTTCTTTATAGCTGTAAATGTCACTCTCTTCTCATGCAAAATGTGAGTTGATCTCCTTGAGAAAAAGTTTATCTTGTGCCTGAGTGTTTTTGTCAAGATGTTGCACTAGAACATTAGCCAGAGAGCTTGGTATAACTGTGCTCACAGAGGAAAAAAAAGTTTCTACATGTTTATATAATCAAGCACTGCTGTATTTTTCTTCTTTCTTTTTCTTTTATTCTTATGCAATACTTTAGTTTTGTTGCAGATTGTGAATAAATTTTCTTGAGGTTACTTCTGGAAATGTCTGGACCTGAAGTTTTCTGCATTCATAATACAGGGCTCCAGACTAAAGAAAAATGCAGTCATAGACATCGTGACTCCTACAATTAAACCATATTTGGAAATCAGATGACTTTTTAGTTGACAAATTACAGAACCGATAAAAATGGTTCATTTCTCTTTTGATGGCGTCATTGTAGTGATTCTGATTCTATTATGTGCCATATGAAATGGCATCGTCAATCTTTTTCACTTACAATTTATTACATTCTGGCCTTACTCTGTTAACTTTGACCTGTAATATTTTGAGACATTTTTGAATATCTTTTAGAATTTTTTTTATTAGGACAAAACTGTATATATATGTAGCTTTAAAAACAAACAGTAGTTGCCGATTCATTTAAAATCTGTCATAAAAAATTATTCATTATTCAGTGATGTAATCAGCTGCAAACTCAGTAATGAGTCTGATTCGAACAGCTAACTCACAAACATGTTTGAATCTTTTCAACTGACTCCTTGAAAAGAACAAGGATAAGCCAACAAATTGTTGACAAATCAAGCAAGTCTAAAGATGTTGCCTAATTACCACCAACATACAAGATAACATCTGAAGATCACTGTTTCCCCATCTCACCAATGGCGTTCTAGTCTTGAGCCCTAAAATGCCACTAGCACTGTCGAGTTCCAGGAATTGCATGAACAAAATATATACCTTGAATGCAATCTAAGCTGCTTTGAATCAGTCTCTGCAAGGTGCATAAATGTAAAGTTTGAATATTCAGCACATTTTAAACAGTGTATTTGAACAATCTTATATTAAAGCCTTTTCTATTAAGAGTGCAAATGTCCTGGTAATACACAAATTACATTGATGTAGCATCCTTAACATCTCAAACTGATTCTGGCTTCCACCAATTTAATTTAAAAAACAAAAAAAAACGTTTTCCGCTCAAGGCAGAAACCTACATTGTTTTAACCTACATTTCATCACCAAATTGGGTCCTAAAAATAAACCTATGAACCCATCAAATGCTAAGACACTTGTCTGTAGCTACTGTTCTTCAAGTTCTTCATTATCATATCCAGACTCTTAAAGTGGACTTTTCAATCTTTAAAGTCCTCAAAGTTCAATCATATCCTAAACGGGCTGTGAATGTACAGTTAATGGTGTGTGCTCAGATATGACCCGGGGCCTCTTCCATTGGTCCTTTGTTCATGTTGGTATGTCTTTGCACATTCTGCTATGTGTTATCAATTGATGGCATGTCGTGTATTGTCACAATAGTTGAGCCACTGTTGGTGCTGAAATGCTCCCCATTACTTCGCTCCACATTTCCCAGTTCGACCCGTGGAATGCGGAAGCCGTTGTCTGAGGACGCGTTAGACTGCGCAAAGCTTCCAGAGAGTGAGTTCGCGCCCACGTTGCTCATGGGCATGTTTGTATTTGTAGTAGTTGTGGACACTTTCTTCCGTGGTTTGCTGGAGCCTCCTGCCATCATCCTTTTCGCATGTGTCCTCCTGTCAGATATTGAAAAAATGGATTGATAAATAGATAAATGTTCTTCAAAAAGAATCAAATTAAAGAGTCAAATGTAAGGATGAGTACCATATTGGTTATCGGCCGATATTGAAGTAATTTATATATAATATAGATATTACAAAATGCTAATAATTTAACTCTTTCCCTTCCAATGACAGAATTTTCCATTATTTATGAGACAATGCTGCGTCCGAAATCGCATCCTCTCTTGAGTAGTAGGTAGGCTACTTATTTTGAATGAGTAATTACTTCAGGACCGCTAAAAAAGTATGTTCTATGAGTGTGTGCAGTATGTACTGCATTCGCCATGTTGTCATTCTCATGTGACCGTCCAGCATGCAGTTACGTTGCTTCACTACCATTCATATAAACCCTCTCCAGTAGCCTCATGAGATAGTGAAGTGTGCGAAAATAGTATGCACACTTCAGAATCTTTTATGAGTAGGCCTACTATGAATTCGGACATACTTCTTTTGACACATACTGTTTTTCACCTACTATAAGGCTAGTAGGGAAGTATGCGATTTCGGATGCAGCCATAGCTTACTGCCATTGACGGTATTTGCAGGCTTTCACTATTATATGTTAGGGGGCGCTATATGACATAACTTCTGAAAGAATACAGAATCTCCGGAACTAAACACAGTCATGATAAGAGCAGAAACAAGCCATAAAAGCATTGTTTATGCGCATGGTAGTCTTTTTGAGGGGGGAAAATCTCAATTTTTTCAGCTTTTTGTTTAAAATGTTGCATTTTTTATGAAACTTACCAACATTCAAGAGTTGGTTAAAAAAATGCATGAAAGCTTTTCATAGTGTACATTATAATGTGATGCTTAAATTAACTTTTGATGTTACATTGATGACTTGATGATCACTAAAACAATAAACCATATAAATAAATTTAGTTCTCTTAATTAAACAGATCTAAATCTTCCATAACCTGTTCCATTCAGCCCTGAGAACATTTTAAGAGTGTCTTTGTCCTCAAGTGGATTTTGAGAATGTCATGTCTATTTTTAGGCCTCATTAAAAGGTCTGTCTAAAATTGTCCTGCTATTGTGAGGAGATAGAAAAGGTGTTCTGTTCACCTCATGGTATGCAAGTCATTCATTATGGTTTACATCAAAATGTTGCCATACCTGTTGTACGTCTTGAGGACTATAAGCAAAAACGTGAGAATGATGATTATACCAATGACGATTATAGCTATCATGGCTCCTGAGCCTGTGAACACAACAAACAGGGAATGTTGTATTAGACATATTGTGAACATTAAGCCTAGGGTTGGGAAGATCACAATGTTCCCTTCCAATCATTCAATGAAAACCTCAAAACGAATAAAGCCAAAACTGCAAGAAAAAAAATTGTAAGAAAAGTTCTGTAGTTAAAAAAATAACAATAAAAGACATCAATAAAGACATTTAGAGAAGTGCGTTCATTTGATCACAAAATTAGTAAACCAGTATAGAATACGCAATACAAAATTTAATGTGAATCTTTTAAAACATGCTGTAGATCAAGTTCCAGGAGAATGTTCATGCTCTAGATTTCTCACTCTCACACAGCGTGAACAGCGTAGTGCAACACCTTCAGGCTGTCTATACTGGGCGTATCAAAGTGAATGTTACAAGCGTAGCACAAGCGTGTGTAGTACGTCAGAAATTGGGCATCCAGTCAGACTTTATCATTAGCCATGTTTACACCTGGTATTAAAATGCATTTTGGTCAATCGGATCACAAGTTGACAACGCTAAATACAGGTGTACACGTGGTCTAAAACGATTTGAGCCTGTCCACTTTCGACCACTTCCAGAGATAGTCGAAAACACATTCGACCGGATTGCTTTCATAGTGTAGATTCTCACGTGGTCGAATGTGTTCAAACAGCCACAAAAGACCTCCTCTCTCCACCTACTGACATAATGCGTTAACATTATCGGAAGCACGCTAGCCAGACGAGATTTAAACTTTAGCTATTAGAGCAGAAACGAAAGCTGTCCATTAGATCGAAAGATCTGGGGGGGAAAAAACCCATACATGCACCCACCCATAGACCCGGCCTCGAAGAAAACAGGACAGAAGTGATTGAAAGTGGACAAAAGAGACAGATTAAAACACCAGGTGAAACGAGTATGTGTTTCCCTCGTCTGCTTGTGATCCGATCCACCAAAAAGCATCTTAATACCAGGTGTAAACAGGGCAATAGAGTATCCTACAGATCTGAAACTTACTCTGCATGAGGATTTGTTCTCTAGACTTGGTGGTGGCTGTGGTGTTCTGTGTTATTGTGGATTGGGTCACGGATGCTGTGGCCGCCCTTTGCATCTTTAGATTTGTCCTGAAAAAAAAAAGATACAAAAAAAAACAAGAAGGGAAAAAATGTTTAAACATACAATACCACTTTGGTTTATAGATTTTAATTTACAATTCATAAACAAGCAAGGAATGATTTAATGTTATCATTTTACTTCAACAACAACAACATTTCACAATGTTTTCTTTGTGTGCTGTGCCTTTGGCAATACGGATTTTGAAAAAGCAGTTTGCATTGTATAAAACAAAGTGTTAATTAGTCCAAATTGCTGTTTTGGGGACTTTAACCACACTGAATACATGATTCATTATGTTCAGTAAACTACTAATTAGTTTAGAAACCCTATTTGTGCATTATAGTCTCAAAATGGTAATTTTATTTTATACGGCTTTTACTGCTAATTCTATATCTACAAGGCATATCTGCCACCAAGATTCCATTCGATTAGATTTCATGTCAGCTCCCTGTTTATGTGCTTTTTAGGCACTTGACAGAGTGATTATATGTTTAAATGGTTTGTCAATCTGTTGAAGAATGCCTGAGAGGTGTATATCATTCTCCCATATATCTGTTAGCAATAAACATCTCACACCCATCAACTTCCGTTTTTTTTTATCGCTTAATGCAGCACAGTGTGTCCAGCTCCATTAGTCTGTCCAGCAAAGTCATGGTCCATTTTGGAACAAATTTGTTTGTACTCGGTGAACTCTCAGTTCTGGTGCATCGCTGACGTACTGAACTGCAGTGGCTCGCCGCAACCTCAAAATTATACTGCTGTTGGTTTTAGATTTAACTGACTGTGGAGTATCCTCGACAATACAATCAGAGCTGCTTCAAATGAAAATGGCTTGGGCTATAAAAAGCTGAATAACCCAGAACACACATAATCTCCATCCATTTCCCCCAAATCACCCAACCAAGTGTATTCATACAGTGTAAATCCTTGCAGACTCTCTCACTCCTACGTACACTGTAAAAAAATTGCTGTAAAAAAGGGCCACATTTTGACAGTAATATGCTGTTTTCCATTAAAACAGCAATATACCGTAGAAAAAATGCATTATGGGGGATATATGTCGTTTTCGAGAAAGTAGCCTACAGGAATATACTGTGAATTAACAGCGCTCAAAGTCAACACTAAGAGACTGTGTTCCAAATCACACCCTATACCCTCAGTCACTATTCCCTACATTAGTTCAATAATATAGTCCAATTGACTGAGTGATTAAAAACAAGTGAGTTAATTCAGACACTGATGAACACCTGCTGTTAACAAGCAGAATCACTGAAGGAAAGAGGAACAAGAATAACAGACAAAAGATTAAATCAACTGAAGATAAAATATATTAAATCTCTGAAGATCTCAGCAGAAGAGGATTAAATAACTCCCCAAACAGCATTACCAGCTTCACTTATTACTAACCAGTTTGACTTTATTTCTGTCAGACGTCTACAGAAGGTCTTATTAAAAGGTGACAGAGGTTTAGATGTCATTTTATTTTCATTTCGTTACCATGATGGTGTTTAGTGATTGCTTTAGTTGGGCTCTTGATCCTTGACTTTTGAACATTAGTTTTTCTTTGGCTGAGGTAAATGTGTCTTTAAAATACATTTACCATTGCAAAAAAGCTGAAAGAAAACAGGATTAGATGACATTTTTGTTAATGGTTACAATCATCATCTATTGGCCTGATTCACTGATCTAATTTAATGTCTGATGTATTTATATGGGTGATGTTTTGTATTTTTGATTATGGTATTACTGTGAGTTTACAGATTGAGATCTATCAGAGTTTTGACAACCAGAAAATATAAAGGATTTTAAAAAGTTAATGCTCAGAACATTTTGAACTTCAATATTAGAGAGACACACAGAGACATCAAGAATTGGCGTATGAATCTCAACAATGGTGACAATAAAAAAGTTTCATGCTGCAATGCATGTTGGGTTGGTACCCAAAGTACAAACAAGAAAAATTGTGCATGACTCCCAGCATGCTTTGCGGCATGAATAAATTATGCAGCTGAATTGTCTGGTTATTTTCTTTAATTTGTACTTTTTGCTTTTATTTTTGCTGTTAATTTTGTGTTGACTCTAAGTAGTGTGTTTTGTGATGTTCAGATATGATGTTATCTTTTTTGTGGATTGTCACCATTGTTGAGATTCATTGGCTGATTCTTGATGTCTGTGTGTGTCTAACTGATGTCACAGTTTAAAAAAAAATAGTGAATGATGAGTTTAAAAAATCAATATCATTAACTCAAGTGTGGACACACAAGTGTTCATTTAAAACTGAAGATTTTGCAGTGGGGTTAAAGGGGTTAAATGCGGCAAATAAAAAAAACAAACAGAGTGAAGCGTAATTTAACGGTAATCAACTGTAAATTAATTTACAGCATAAAACTGTATAAAAACAATTTACTGGCAACCCAGCTGCCAGTAGATTACCGTAAAATCAAGGAAAAACAGTAATATTCTGTAAAAATTAACAGTCATATTTACTAAACAAAAGAAGTTAATTTCACTGAAATATTAGTAAAAGTTCATAGAAAAAAGTTATGCGAAGTCAATAACTGATAAGGAGAGTAAATATTTAACTGAAGTGTTTAATGTGTTTTGCACAGGATGATATAGGAGAGATCTGTTAGTTTAATTAATTAGTTTTGTGGGTCACCATTGTGCTGGAGAGTAGAGCCTATGCTTCAGTCAAAGATGAGCAAAGAAACACTGATGTTATGCTGCCTGTTGCTTTATTTAAAAGCAGTAACTGTGTAGTTGCTGATGCAGTGACAATCTCCTTGCTAAGTTTAGCACTGTACATGTATGCTAATGTGCGCTAAATGCGAACTGCAAAGGTTTTAGTTAAAGTCATGTTTTTAATTAATTCACTATTACACATTAGGTGTTTGCAGTTTTAAAGATATTAATTTTCAATGGACTTTAATGAAGTAAGTTTGCAGTACTATCAGTATAAATACTTTTAAACTTGAACTGTTTGAAGCAATCGGTTTCCCAAATGATATGAGTTTCCTTCCATGGTATTTTTACAGTAACATACTGTAAAAAAGCAGAGCTCTATATATTAACAGTAGAGGGCTGTTAAATAACAGTACTTTGCTGGCAACCACAGCTGCCAGTAGATTACTGTTATTTTACAGCGCAATTTTTTAGAGTGATGATCACACACTTTCGAGCACAGGTAAAGTCTATTCTTCACCTGCTGATTATATTCAAATAAACTGGCAACTACAAAACATGCAAAACCTTGAGTTTCATAACAGCTATTACACATTCTGACAGTGTGGGCGTCACAGCAGCATTCAGGGTCTTCTCAGTTTAAATGAGCAAATCAGTGAAAAATATGTTTACCAATTGTCTAATTTTGGGACACTTTTAACTGTGATGGACTTTGGAGTGAATTAGAACTGAACCCCCATTTTATTTTGAGGTCATTTGGCTGGTATGATAAAGATTTTTAGTAAGGTATAGTATTAGACTTTAAAAAAATCAGTATCAGATGATATTGAAATTGTTATTGTTCATGCTCATTTCCTCTACTTTTAAATTTAGATTAACACTTTTAAAGAGAACTCTGTTGGCAAAGAAAATCTTTAAAAACACTAATTTAATAAAACTGTTAATGTAATTTTTGGAAATCTCAAAATGAGTATCTATTTTAATATGGTACATTATACTGCTGTGATGCTTGAATTCACTTGCACACAAAAAATATTTTTTTAGTTAATATTATTTTATTTATTTGTTTATTTGTCAGGGACAATGCAAAATATATGGATTATGTGGAGATAATCATCAATAAATTACTTTTAATATCGGTAATCGGTCATTTTTGTGCCTTACAATTTATATGCAGATTCATGTGCATTATTTACTATATTATTTATCAACAGATGTCCATCTATTATTTATCACCTCAAGGAAGTAAGTAAACCGAATAATCTAGATCTGAGATGAGAATATACATTTAAATAAATGCAGGTTATTAGGTGCCTCTAAAATTTTTTTAGAGGCACCTAATAACCTGCATTTATTTACACAGTTGCCAAGCTCATCCTCCTATTTTCAGTGCCTCGCTTCGTAAAACAGCCTCTTCTGTTCCAGACAGGCCATAACGTCCGAGGCTGACTCTTATGAGTATTTCTGACAGAAGCAATCAGCGCTGATGGAAAGAAAAATACAGCGCCTGTACCACCAAAGAACAGCAAATAGTTGTAAATTCTGTTGCCTGAGCTACAAGGTGAATCACAGGACATCATGGAGCTCGGTTTCACACCACCATAAAACAGACCATAATACACTCTCAGGTTTGAAGTGTCAGGCTGTGCCACTTCATTTAATTTATAGCCACTTTACAATCTCACAGATGAACACAGCTGCTGGAACAGAACAAGACAAACCTTGAATCCTGCCAGAGCCACATTTCTGCTAAATTCAACTCAACAATTTAAATCTTGGCTAATAAAAACAAAACAAAAAAAAAACAGAACACTTTGCTTCTGGATCAAAAGCTGATAATAAAAATAAAAATTAAACAAGCTTATTCTAAAATCAGAAAATAAAAAATAAAGGACAGTATCATAAATAATGTTTTAGAAAATGAAGATATGTAAATAAAAGAGCTAAAATAAAATTGTTATATTATTCAAAAAAGTGTGTTGGCTTTAATCTCATTGTCCACGGCAGTGTTGGGTAAATTACTATAAAAAAACTAATTAATTACTAGCTACTAATTACATCATTAATAGTGCAATTAGATTACTGTTCTAATCACTCTCTTTACAAATCCGATATCAACCGTGATAAATGATGCTTGAACTGAACAAAGTGTGTAAAGGAAGAAGGCAATTAAATTACAGTAATTCGATTATTTAGTAATTAATTACACCCAACACTGCTCCACAGAAATACAAATCACCATATGAGTTATACACATAATTGTATTAATCGTATTTATCAATTATACCAGTTTCAAAAAAGTATTTAGTAGTGTATAAATTTTGAACAGCTTTTCGTCTCAGCTTTAGAGTGAAACTGCAACTCTAGAAAGCACCCAGTGTGATCTTTCACTCTGTCTCAGTCTGTCTATCTTCCCTGGAAGTGCTTTCTTTCAATTGTTGCCAGTAAAAGGTGTGGTAATAACTCTAACAATTTTCTGATTGATTTCTAACAATTGGCTCATAATTGTATATTTATTTATTCATTCATTTTAAATAAGCTTATGATTGTTTCTGACTAGAATGTAACCACTTGTAATTGGTGTAATGTAATCCACCAATCTATTAACTAATGAGTTAAACCGTAGGTCAAATTCATAAACGTATATGTGTGTCACTGTCAGTCAATTTGGTGTAACAATCAATTTGATCAATTTGAGTTAAGATCAGGACTCAGGAGTCAATATTTAACCAGTAAAAAAGCGATTAGATCACAGGTGCGCTCACGCATGTCTGGCCTTCAGTGCACGTCACAGCCCTCCTGACTACAGCCTTTCTATACACACAAGATCAGTCCTCAGTTCCCTTGACTTGAACAATGGTCCATTCATCACTTCTGTTACAGGTAGGTATGTGTCCGTCTGAAGCCGGATTCTTAAACGTGTCCCCAACTCCTCACTCACTAAAAAAACTACTGCTTCAAAATACATAGCAGAAAATTTCAGTCTAAATGAACCCAGCCAGACTGTTTACAGGAACCCTCAGTGTTGTTCCAGAACACCAGGACACAGTAAGCAGTGACTGGCCTGCCAGAGCTTCGTCTGCAATGTCAGTCTAAGGATGCAATCGAAGTCAAAAAGAAAGTTAAAAACGTGATTGTGTGTTTATCAGACTCTCAGAGGATGTGCAGAACAGCACATCCTCTTGTCATCTCGGAAAAGGAAAAAAACAACAATGTGATAGTTCCTACTAGGAACCTTGTTAGTTCAATATCATCATTATCAGATGTTAGTCATAAACACAAAGGGAGAGGAAGTAAACTAACACCAGGCCTTCAAATATTATACATCATATGTACTGTTATTAGTTTCTCATATTATTAGGACTAATATCCCTCAGATTCTTCATGTGGTAACTTGTAATTATTTGTGAAACTTGATGTAATACACTGAAAACAATAGTGCAGAAATTGCTAGTAAGTCTCACAAAGTATTACAAAGAATTGGCAAACATTAATTGAATGTGAAATGTTGAAGTAGATAGACTGAAAAAATATTTTCTTGTAAAACACACTCCAACAATCTTTGTTTTATTTACAACTTGTAAAAACAGTTTATGACTAAATTGACCTGAATATATTACATAATACCAACAAAAAATATTTTTTAAGGGTCAGATCAGGTAGAAAAGTTAAGAACAGCAAAAGTTTACGTTTTAGTGTGTCTGCCATGAAACATGATCCGACCTACTGAGATCTGAGAGTTTGTTTACTTTAGTTAACAGGTTTGCTACTATTTTAGCTTCATACAACAGATAGTTGAATAATAGCCACTTATTCAACTCGCTTTGAATATACACAATCTGTCCATCTCAATAACTTTCCTACATTGGACACACACCTCTGAGGCATACAGCCAGAGACTCTCTGAGGTCCCAAGATGACAGGAAATTGAAAGTACAAAGTGAAAATAGGTAAAACCCAGTTGCAATCTGGCTTACCTGTACGATCAGTTCCCTGTCGTGGGGCTTCTCTCTCCACAGAATCAATCCCTCCACTCCCCCTCCTTTAATCGACTGAAGTGAGCATAGTCCACATTCACTTTCCCTCGCACACACTCCTGCTAACAGAGCTGGGACACAAAAACAAAATGGAAACCCTCTCTGAAAGGAGTTTGAACAGGTAGAATGAGTGAATGTTCACTTCAGGTGTGATTGAAAAGCGAAGAAGTTGAAAGCATTGGATGGTTTCAGCACTTGGCAGTGAGGTAGAGACGACGTGCCATATCAGAGCTCTCTGGACTGAAAGCGCTAGCTGGTTTTTCAGGTCTGGCCTGGCCCCCAAGGCGTGCCACATTCACAACACATGCTCCGTTCTCAGTCATTACTCACCTTTAATTAAACACACACACACACACACACACAGAGAGAGAGAGAGAGAGAGACAGGATGTCTGATTAACTTTCTCTGTGACTGAGAAAATCATTACAGGATTGTATTAGCACTCCTGCTGTACCCATGCAAATCAAGGGCCACAGAGAGAGCTGATGTGGTTTACAGATGATGTCTTATCAGCCTCATTGAAATATTCAATCAGATTCCCTTCTAGTACATCCTTAACAAACACTCAATTGCAATCAGATGATTTGAGCTGCTACCAGAACATCAGAGTTGTTTTGATTCTCATGGTTTTCATCTGAAATTTAACATCCTGTTTTTCTGCATCACGTAAGATAATAAACATATTCTAAGGATCAGAAATGATAAATCTGCTTTTTTTATTTTGAAGTAAAGTTAAAGTTTTGTGTTAATGAACTGTGTAGTTAATTAATTAATTCCTGAGAATTTAAATTTGAGCTAATATTAATATAACTAGAACAGCATAATTAAGTGTCTGTGTTTAGATGAGTCATACTTTGGTGTGTTCTGTAACTCTTTCTTTTTGAAAGCAACTCCCAGAAAAGTGTATTTTTCATCATTCTGTCACGAAACACACACACACCTGTTTTGTAACAAAAGCGTCAATAAAAGAAAGGGGACGTTTGTTCTTTTTGAGGGATTCCTTCCTCTAAGCAGGGATCCCATGACAGAGTTTCACTCATGGGTTTTCCAGCCGGCCAGCCCGGGCCATATGCCACAGTGGGAATCAAGTTACCTGTAGAGAAAAAGTATTTTCTTTCTTTTTCTTTTTTTCTTTCTTTCTTTCTTTCTTTCTTTCTTTCTTTCTTTCTTTCTTTCTTTCTTTCTTTCTTTCTTTCTTTCTTTCTTTCTTTCTTTCTTTCTTTCTTTCTTTCTTTCTTTCTTTCTTTCTTTCTTTCTTTCACTTTCTGTCATTCCTCTTTTAGATACAGTGTTTAATATGAAAACAGATATTAACATACATTCACCCATTCTATAAAGTTCTTACTCTTTTGTCTCCGTCCCTCTTCCTCGTCTCTTTTTTGTGAAGTGTAACTAAGCTTCATCGTCCCCGATTCAGTTTGTCCCAGTGGGAAAATGTGGTTCTTGTGTTTGGCGGTCTGCACTCTTTTTCTTTTCTCTGTGGGAAACTTTTGTCAGATGGCATCATTATATAACAAGAACACTTTTAAAGGTCCTGCTCAACTTTCACAAACAACTGGAGGAGAGTGGAGACACAAAAGGGACTCCATTGCCTTTGTCCTCAATCTAGTTCAAACTAAACTGATGGCCACCGCTGCAGGTTCTTATTTCATCTGATTTGATTGATTAATTGCTATTTTACAAAGGTTTAGTTATGGGATGGGCTGTTCCTCATGCAAAATAAACAATGACTCTGATGGGACTGACTATTTTATAGATATGTCGGCTTTTAAAGGAAATCATTCTTACCCTGTGGTTCCTTCAAAAGACTGCATGCTTAGCCTATAAACAATAATTAAAAATTGAGTCTAACTTCACTTGTTCTTTAAAGTAACGTGCATACACCATCTTCCCCTTACGTAATGAAAATATATGGGAATATACTGCAACATATAATGTGATATGATAGCCTATTACATAATACATTTCCATATGGGAAACAACTAGTGCTAATATTTTTCAATATACTGCAATATATGCATTGAGCCTGTAGGCTATATATTGATTGCCTACATAAAAAAATATTTATAAATGAAGACAAAAATAGCATTACATGTAATATTCATAAAGTTTTATAATTTATTGTGCACATATATTGCACATACATGTTTCCATAAATGCAGAGGTGGACAGTAACAGAGTACATTTACTTTAGTCCTTTATAAGGCCTACACTTTTTGAGTAGGCCTACTTTACTTGAGTATTGTTTTTTCACTACATTTGAAAGACAAATATCATACTTGTTACTCCACTACATTTCTGTCAAGGTCCTTGAGTAGATAGTAACGTCAGTCAGGGGATGATTTTGCTCGGACAGATGTTGGATTTTGGTCAGAAATGAAAGTCGGGTTGACGTCAGAACCCGACGTCGGATTGAAGTCATAACCCGACATCGGGTTGACGTCAGAAGGTTTGGAGCACACTAGCTTATAGATAACAGTAAGGCTAACATATTCATATTAAAAGCCAAAAAACTTTAAATAGGGCATTATTTGAGGGAACAGCCATTTGGGTGTCGAAAGCATTGTGGACGTTATTGAGTGCACTTATTCAGTCTCACATTCAATCCCACTACTGGAACTGTGTTCTAGAAATAAATTTAGTATTGATATGAGGGTAGGTAGGCAGGGATAGATTCAGAGGCATATGCAGTGGCGTCATGCCCATTCAAAGTGCACGTGCCCCCTCAGATTTTTCCTCCCTGATAATTTTTTTGTCACAACTTTATTCCTATTATGCTCCATAATTACCAGAGCCTATAACGACTAAAATGTATTCTTCTGGATCTGTAATAAATCGGTCAGCATCAGCCCGCCCCTTTTTCCTAATATGGTGTCTGTGTATGTGAAATCCAGAGCACCACGCGCGTAGCGCTCTAGAATCTTTGCTGTGTATGTTCAAGCAACTCACTCGTCTCGCACGTTGAGCTGGCAATGTTTTACAGATGGTCTTGAAGTGGTAAGTGGGCAAAGCAACAAATCGGCATTGAATTAGTTATCGGATGATATTAAAAGGTAGTGGGATTATTTGTGGTTGACATGGAAATTTTAACTTGATTAAAAAGTTATGGATTTGATATTAGCTGCAAATTCAGAGCATTAACTTTGTGTCAGTGTAACGTTATCGATAGCTAGCCTAGTCTAACCGTAAACTAGTTGGCTAACGTTACTGCCTGCCATACAAAGCCAATAAGCCATAGTAACGTTATCTGATTCAAATAAACGGGGTAGTGTTAACCTTATTCTGCACTGAAATCTGTCAAACTTCTTTTAAAGTCCTTCATCACATATTCATATTAAAATAACTTAATTTCAGAGCACCACAAAGTCAGACCTCAGCACCTTTATGCACCTTTAATGTAAGATCGTTCTTGGGTCACATACCAATTTAAAATCATAACATAAAAACTGGAATGGTACTGTTTTTAAAATCATGTGTAGGCCTAAGTGTACAGTAAGTGTGTGTGTAAACATGCTTTAAAGAAGTAGACTTCAAAAGCTTTTGAATTTGAGCTTACAGTTCTTTCATCAACCTGTCTTTTACATAAACTTACAAAATAGATACTTTAACTTAGTCCTCAGATAAAGGACGGTTGCTGATAGCTCCGTTAAGGTATTTCTGTCCCTCCCAAACTGCATTGAAATGGTATGTTTAGCAGCCAGAATTTAAACATTTTCAGGGGGAGAAACCCCTGACCCCTCCTAACATGATCCATATCACCCGTCAGAAAACAATTGCAACGTCTCAAATTGTGGCCCCCCCAGAATTTTGGCTTGCATGACGCCCCTGGGCATATGGTACTGTAAGTATTAGCTACATACAACAATAATAAAACAATGCATTGACATTTACTTTTTACTTCTGATACTTAAGTACTTTTAAAAACGAGTACTTCTGTACTTTTACTTAAGTAAAAATCTGTCTTTAAAACTTTTACTTGTAACGGAGTAATATTTGACCAGTAGTATCTCTTTCACTTAAGTAAGGAAGTTGTTTACTATGTCCACTTCTGTGTAAATGTCAATGTATGTTCACGTACTGGAATGAGTTGCAGCAGATTTCAAGTTCCCAGCATGCTTTGCTTCTGTTAAAGGAGAGTAAATGTTAAAATTAAATGTTTTTTTTTTTTTTGCTCAATATTAATATAATGGGAGATTTGTTAGTATTTAATGTTCTATTATAAAAGGGTTTATGTCTGAGTTTTTGGGGTTACCATTGTCTTGAAGAGTAGAGCCTGTGGTTATGTCGACGATTGGCCACATTTTATTACGGTTATGTTACTTTACTGGAAAATGGAAATGACTGCGCTCTCTTCAGCCCAGTGTTGGTCTCCCTGCTAAATAAATAGCAAGCAGGCTTAAAGCTTATAAATAGTATAAGCAGGTGCGCTTGTAACTAGTATGAAAGTATCAATAATGTGTAAATAGTTACAAAATATGAGAAATGGATAGCCTATTAGCTACATAATATATTTCTATGTGAGTGTGTGTATACTGCATGAGTAAATATATGTTCAATATATTTATACACGTGCCATATCTATCACATGTACAACTAAATGTTATGAAGTGTATTACTGAATATGAAGTGACATACATTATGATATAAATAAATATATATATTTTCCAATATATGAAAGCGGCAAATCCTTATGTATTATTCAATATATTGTCATATATTTACACAATATGTTATTATGTATATTTTCTAATACACTGTTATATCATTTAATATATTGTGTATTAGGAAATATACTTTCTTAGCGTAAGGGTTTTTACATGTACACAAGATAAGAGCTAAGGTCAGGCTGTTTCCATTGGTCATCAGCAAACACATGACGACCGCTGGTACACACTGCACTGCAATCAGTCATTACACATCCGGCCTGAAGATTAGACTGTTTACATTGTTTAAGCTGCCTTCGTTTGTCCATATATACCATTGTGGCTACCTTTTTCTTCTCTAATAGACTGACTCTCATGCAAAACCTTCCCACATATATGTTTGAAAACTTTAGCCACACTTAAATGATGTTTTATTAACAAAGTTCGGGAGGAGCACGTTCAGATAATTAAACCTAATTAAACACACGTGGAGCACATTCAGATAATCAAACCTAATTAGACACGAGTGGTGCTTAATCAACGAGTTAAGCGCTGTGTATATATACAGCAAACTTACCTCCGTTCATTGACAGTTTAACAGCATCCCTCCACCACCCATCTCCTCACTTATAGTCCTAATACTCTTACAACAACGGGGGGAGTACTCTGGGTTCGGGCAAAATTCCGAGCTCGAGCCCTCCCCCCCGGACAGCACGCCAAATACGCATAATCTTTACTCTGTTTAATTGATGTAAGGGTGAACTCGTGAAATGATGTACACTGTAAATAATAAAATATAGGCTTTTTATTTAATTTATCAGTATCAGACTAAATTGGATTTGCCCTACATTTACCATCTGATGCTCACTTGAAAAAAAAACAAATCACCATAATTGAAATATATTTACACATCTATTGGTCATTTATCATTTATCTATGCAGCCCCGCATGACTTGCAGGAAAATACTAGGCCTAGGCTAAATCGTGCGCACGATTACTATTTCGTCCCTCGATTTATAAATCGTGCTCACAATTTTCTATTTCGTACCCACGATTTGCTATATCATGAGCACGATTTAGTAAATCGAGAGAACGAATTAGTAAATCGTGCATGTCATGTGCGGGGCTCCGTAGTTATCACCCATATTAACTCAGCAAAAAAAAGAAACGTCCTCTCACTTTCAACTGCTTTTTCTACAGCAGATTTCTTATTGTGTAAATATTTGCATGAATATAAAAGATTCAACAACTTGGGATGGTATAAACCATCATTTGTAAGTTCCAGATAACTGAGAATGAATAACGATACATACCGAAGTAAGAGTATCTTTATTACTGGGTATATAACACGCCTGTGGGCCTCAAATTCCATAAACTGGAGGAGAGCAAATACAGCTCTCAGCACAGCACATGTGAAGGAGCGTGGTGACACAGGAAACGCAATTGAGACTAAAGCCCCATACACACCGGGACAAATATCGGCGTGCGTTATTCGTCAGCGTTTTTCAACGCGTTTTTTGTGTTCACACCCAAGCGATTTTCGCTGACGATGAGCCGAGTGAACATGCAAATTCATTCCCTGACATTAGATGGCGCTTAATGTAAAACAGAAATAGTCCTATTTTGTAGTCGCTGTCGCGTTTGTCATAGTTCTTTATGTTCCGACACCAACGAGACCAGCAGCTCTACATTCATCTTGCCTCGCATCTTCATCGTCTTATTTCTTCCCGGCAGTGTAGACCATAGATATCCATAATAAAGGCCATATTTGGCCAGCAGCGCGGACGAGACATCTAGCCTTTATTATGGATATCTATGGTGTACTGTAGACGCTACTTGGCGCATCTTCTTCGCCGTTACGTATGCGTGCTCAGCAAGACCGTTTTGTGTTTGAGCGCCCCCAAGTTGTGTTTTAACCCAAGTTGTGAACCCAAGGCGTTTTTAAAAAAATGACGCTTTTACGCGTCGCATTGGCGCCCTTTGTTTAGTCACGAGGTGTGAACAGGCCTTTAGTGTGTTACAGGCAATAGAGAGGACGGGCACTTGTTTCCAGTGACAGTCCTGCTCACATTCCCATCATAGCCATCCTGGCAACTGTTGCTATGGTCACTGCGAAGCTAATTGAACACATCTCCTGCCGCAACCACTCCTTCAGTAAGCTGCCGCCTCACCTCCAAATAGAGGGAGAGCAACCGAAAGTGAGGGGGTCCTAAGGCTCTACCACAACTAACCCTGTTAAGAAACGATTGTTTCTCAACAGTTTCACCAGCTGAGCTGGAAGAAGCATGGCGTAATGGTAAAGGAGTCGCATCATCTCACCGCGACCACTCCATCGATAAGCTTCAGTAACACTGGAGAGAGGGCAACCAAAAAAGAAGGGGCTGCATCATCTCTCTGCCTCACTGTTGACCATGCTTTCAATAGGCTACCGTCTCAGCAGTTCATAGCCAACAATTCCAATAATTCTAGAGGGAGAGCAACCAAAAATGCAGGGGTCGCATCACCTCACCACGCTCGTTCAATAGGCTGAAATCTCAAAAATGGGATTTGAGAGCAATGGAGCTATCAGGAGAACAAGGAAATAACTCCTGTCAGACATCTTCCCATGGTCCGCCTACAATCCTCGTGATCGAACATGCCCTGCCTCCTTGACATCTGTGGGACCCGAACCACAAGATGCCGACACTCGACTTTCATCTATCAAGAGAAAGTCAAGAGTGGACCTTCCCACAGTAAGCACATCACACTGAATGCTTTCAGCTCACTCAAGAGCCAAACGCGCTCTGTGCAAACGCTTGACTCAAATTAAGCAAGAACAGAGCTCTTAACGCAAATGCATTGCTATGAGTGCATCCAACTCCCTTGGGAATTGAACGCTCTCCAAAAGATTTTCTTACAGGCACATACAAAAAAAGCGGCTTCTGAAGACAAAAAGCTCATGCCATCTGATGCAGGGTGGCCTTTTAGACACACAGTGTTGTGTGATATTCAGTTCCTGTGAAAAAGTGTTCCAAGGGCTGGAGTATGCATAAATATTCATGATATTTCCCCTATTGTGGGCGTGTCCTTGAGACATACCCACACAGTTACAGTTTTTCACAGGAACCAATGCTGCGTTCCAGGCAGGTTTTTGAGCACGTAAATCACGACTTCAAACCACGACTCACAACTTTGTAGCATTCCAGGCCAGTCACGCCAAACTACCTGAGCGCAAGGAATTGTGGTAGCTAGATGTAAACAAACCAGCATGGCGGACCTTATGGGGCTTATGCGCATTTGTAATAATTTCTGTCGCCAAAGGTGCTTACTCCTTGTTTATTTGAGGGAAACGGATACCTTTTATTTTACTTTATTTGTATATTTGGAAATGTATTTGGTATTAATTTATCCTTGCACTCAATGGACTGAAAACTAGTTAACGTTATATTGTCCTAAAGTGTATTCTCACCGTGTACCGCCTGACGAAACACTGCATCCGTAGGGGCTGCCATTGTTGTTTTGTATGGTTTCGCGGGCTATGTGACGTCAGAGCTCGTAACTAGGAGTGCATCGATCTAGTACGAGTTCACGGGTGGGAAGTCACGGGTTTGACTGCCGTTCCAGTGCACTTTCACGGGTATAAGGTTCGAAAAACACGGGTTACAGGTTGCCTGGAACGCGGCATAAATATCTCACAATACCAGGTGCTACCATGTGACAATATGTTATTGCCGTCAGCCAATCAAGATTGGCGTGTTCTACACGTGCTTCAGACACCGGTCACACCTGGATGCGTTGCCATAGCGTCATTGGACGCAGTGTGGAGTTCTCTTGAAAGGAAACTCCTGGTTAAAGAGTTTTTATGTCTTATGGACTCTTTTAACCTTGTACAATTGGATTCTGGACCTACACATCAGAAGGGTCATACTTTGGATTTAGTATTGCATTTGGTTTTTCTGTGACTAATCTTGAAATATGTGATGGTGCTATGTCTGATCATTATCCAGTTGTTTTTGACTCTGTGTTGTCATGTACTCTGTCCTATCACTCACCACGTTATTGTTAATGTTTTAATTCTTCTGCTAGGTTTTTCAATGATGTGTATTTATTGACCGAAATCCCAAATGTTATGAAAGTCCTATCCTCTTGTGTCAATCCAGATGAATTGATCTATCTTTTTAACAATGCACTTCTACCTTGGACTCAGTTTGTCCCACTACACATTTTGTCCGTTAGGTTACTGAAATCCAAGGTAAGGAATAAAGTTAGGTCTAACATACCATCTCAAAGTTCTTTTCCTCTAGAAACACCTTCTCCTCAGAGCTCTCTTTCTCTTTTTCAACCTGTGTCTCCTTCACAACTCTATGATATTTTTTTAATATGAAGCCCTCATTTTGTCCTTCTGATGTTCTGATGTACTCTCAGATTTAATCTTACTTGACACATTTCAGTCTGGTTCGTTTCAGAGAACTACACAGTACTGAATACTGCTTTGTTGAAGATTACCAATGATATTTTACCCACTCTTGACTCTGGTTCTTGCTGTATTTCAATCCTGCTTGATTTAAGTGCAGCATTTGACACAGTTATCATGACATTATTTTACAAATACTTGATCAAGTAGCTGGGTTTCAGGGACCTGTGCTGAAGTGGTTTGCCTCTTGCCTTAAAGAGAGAAGGTTTTCTGTTAATGTATAGGGAAATGTTTCTCATCTTGTATTCAAATCTCTTAAGGTGTTCCATTTTGGATGGACAATAATATTTTACAGTTAAATAGCGATACAACTTACCTTTGCCCACCAAGGAAAGTTCTCGAACACATCTGTGGGGACACAGTTACATGCGGTTTGGCACTGCAAGGATGATCAGCTTTATGGATAAATATTTTGGTTAAAAACAATGTGCGTGTGCTGCATTTATTTATTTGTCAGTAAGACAATAGGATATTTGACGTTTTAGTGTGGACGAGAAACTTTTGGAAAACGCTATTGTGGACGGAGAGTGTTTTCAAATGTATATAGACTAATGTAGACATTGTCCAAATACTTTGGGTCTACTTTATGTGATAAGATTTAAAACATGAATATAAGTCTTTAATATAAATGTTCCAATCTTCAGTATACATGATCAGATCCTCTGCTGTACTTATCAGTGGTTATTATGAGACAGATTTTCAGTATACACATGACAAAAAACTAATTCTGGCAGATCTAGTTATAGCAGTACATCTTGTTCAAAGCTACTGGCTGTGATTCACAAGCTCCTTATTTTCCTCAATGAATAATTCCCTAAACGAGGAGTGAGAACATGTATATTAGTATCTTTGTATCAGTATTTGTATCCCAGGAGCCTGGGCTGGGATCTAATCATTGACAGGTAGAAACAAAAATCAGGTGTGTCCCATTCTGTGAGATTGAGAGGAACCTCCTTTTATTGTCAGTTAATAATACTGGAAAGTAGGCTAATTCTGTAACAGTTAATCTTAGCTTTGGTTGAAAAAGACAATAAGGAAAACTAAGATTTTTAAAAAGCCTGAAACAATCTGAATTTGCAATTTTTAGTAAAAAATAGAGTAAGATTTCACACAGACTTTAATTGAGTTTAATTATTTAGAATCCCATACTTGACCACTCCTTTAAACACAGATGGAATGAGGAAGACGTTTTGAAAAAAAAAAACCTGTTGTAAATATATCTTGGTGGGGACTTCCTATTCACTATTAATGATGTCTATAAACGTTATTCACACACTTAATTAAATATTAGATTTAAGATGCACACTTTTCTGCCACCTTTGGTGGATTATTTGTGTGAAATAAACAATACAGCACTTTTTTTAAGAATCAGTTATTTATATATATATATATTTATTTATTTATATATTTATATGCCAATGAGAAACAAATAATCATATTTACACAAACATAAGCAAGTTAAGAATCAGAAAACACCTCTGCAAAAAAACAAAAACATACCATACAGAACATGGACATATAACCGTAAATTATTGCTTTGTTCACAGGTTATGAACTACAGTTACAGTACTAGACAATATCTAAATCCAAACAGCAACAGTGATAGAACTGACCATCTGTAGCCCTCCTTAAAAAAAAGAAGAAAGAATAAGATCATTTTACTGATACGAAACAACAACAGCCTTAAAGACAGTAAAAAAAAAATCAATACATTATGCTGCCAATGACAGGCTTATCTGTAACAACTCAGTACAAATTTGCTGCATGTGTTCATATACTTCGCTTAACTTCTTCCTTTTGTTTTAAAGGTGAACACACACAATACTCAAAGAGTCCAAAACATTTCTATATGCTGGTTATCGATAACTCAAAGAGCTTTGCTCACCCATGTTTCTCGCCCCTGTAGTGACCGAACACCTGAAAAAAAAAAAACAGGTAGAAACAGGCAGGAGAAAAGGGCTGCATTCAGAGTGAAATACAAACGGGAAAGACTGCATCTATGGAAAAGTCACAGCATGCAGAGTTACAAAAAAAAAAAAAAGTTAAATTCCATTAGATGTTTATCTTTATTATTTCTTATTTCTTTGTTATTTGCTAAAGGAGTCCTTCGTCATTGAATGATTGGTTATTAAACACTTTTGTCTTTGTAAGCAAGGGAGCAAAGGCAATTTAGAAAGTCACATGAATATCACAGTTATTTGTTTGCATGATTTCTTTTTTTATGTGATTTACATCGCCATGATTCATTTTTTAAAAAAAAGATTGAATTTCATTCAACATTTAACTGGATTTTCTTCATTTTTTGACTGAAATATGACTTTTAATAAGGCTAATTTGACACCATTATTACATGCCTCTCTGCAATCCTCAATGTGATTGGTCAATCGCTGGATTCTGCTTCACTGACTGTACATTATTACTACAACACATATCTTAAAATTACATCATTCATTAATTTGTAACAGTTTTGGTATGAATTAACACAGTGAAGATTTATAAACTGGAAAAAATGAGGATTTGCGAGACATGAAAGACTTTAGATAGTTCACCCAAAAACAGAAATGATCTCATCATGTTCCAAAGCTGTACTACTTCATGTCTTCAACATAATATATTTTGAGAAATGTGTTTTTGCTCAAACAATAGAAGTCAATGGGCACCAGAAATGTTGGGTTATCAACATTCTTCAAAATTAAAATTTCACAGCATGAATGATGACAGAATTTTCATTTTTGGGTGAACTATACCTTTAAGATTTAATCTGTCAATGCAAAATACTCAACAGTTAACATTGATATGACAGCAGTAAAGCATTCATACAGTGGGTCTGGGCCAAGTCAGTCGTCACATTGATTTTCACCTTGAAACTTGAGCACATGTCAGTGTAGATTCAGTAAACATATGCAAAGACACCAAACATTGTCAGTGCTAAACAATGCAAATGGTACTAAAAAAGCTTAAGCATAAATGCGCCAAACAAAGATGGGGTGAAACTAAGACCCATAATAACATGTGCTTTTTCTGGCCTGTGAGTGAACGTTGCGCTATACAAGTACAAAATGTCGAACTTTACACCTGACAACTGTTTCTTCACTTTCCAAAGCCATCCCTCTGAAAGACAGCAGTCAGATATGTTCCAAGTGGTTTTAACAGAGTATAAAATACACCAGTTAGCATGCAAAAATGTGCGGTATCAAATACACAGTAAGAATAATAAACATCTAACTTAGTGAAAGAACACCCTCTCGTCATCACCGACATGACTGAAACATTCGACTCCTTCGCTCATATCGTTTCCATCGAACAACTTGTCATCCCATTCTAGCATGGTATGAACAGGCATAATTCTGCACACAGGTCACAATCCCAGCGAGCCGCGGCACCGCTGTAGGTGTGCCAACCTGACCGATATGGAGATAAACGCGACAGCCGTCAAGAGAGAAACGGAGAAAGCAGAATGTGTCCGCTTCCTTTTTTTAAAGCATTTTTTTTTTCTTTGATGATCAATCATAGAGACAAACAGTAACAAAGCTTACATGTAACCTACTTCTACGACTGTTAATTACAATTACTGAGCTTGAATGGTACAGGACAAAAACTCTAAATGAGGGAATGAAAGTGTTATGATTGTGAGAGGGGGTTCGCAAGCTCATCGCCCCCTGTCTGTCCCGTGAGGCAGCGGTGAGACAGTGTGTTCAGTCCACGAGTCCAGTTCAGAACACCACAAGTCACCTGTGCACTGAGCACCCCTCCCAATCCATCCATGTCTTAGTTTAGCTTTTTTTTGTTATTGAAATAAAGCGTGCCTTTCCCTGGATGAGAGAAAGAGACACAGAGAGAGAGAAAAAACGTGTGCTGTGTGCTGAAGGTTTTAGTTGTAGACTTTTGGGGGACCGTCGGGACGTCTGGTCTGGACAATCTTGGCTTTTGGCCGGGCTTCTTCCTCTTCCTCAGTGTCACTCTCACACACGTGGACCACCACGCTAGGAGTGGACTCTGTACCCGCATGCAGCTCGTACTTCTCACCTAGAGAGATAGATAAAAGACAATAAGATACAATTTTCCTTGACCTTTTCAAATAAAGTTTGATGTACTAAAATATGTATGCTGGAAGTTTCAGTAGTCTAGACTCCCTTACCAGCCCAATCAACCCCCCCTCCCTCCCCTTTGTCTGAGGGTTGGACAATACATCCGGCATGTTTGCATTGTCTTTTGATCCTAATGTTGACCTCAGGTGTTGTTAAACAAGAACAACTTAACCATGTCGAAATACTTTCTTAGCATGGCTTGAACAGACTGTACAGCTAATGTAAATGAGCTAAATATACCCTACAGCCATAGGAACTTCTTAATCAATAAAATGGCCTTTGAATTATTAATAATAATAATAACAATAACAATAATATAAATCATTTTCATCTCTAGTTCAACATGTTGCTCTTCTAAGATTATTATTATTATTATCATTACAATAAATTATTGTGCCTTTAGTTCAACTCTTCTAAGACTATATAATTATATTATTAATAATAATAATACCTTATCTATTATTATTATAATTATTATACTAAATGATTTATCATCTAGTTCAACTCTTCCAAGACTATATATTATATATATATTATCAGTGTTGTTGTTATTATCAGTAATACTAATTTGAGTAAAAGTATGATGAGTAAAGTTTGATGACAAACTTTGAAGATGGCTTGAGAAAGTTTTAAAAGCTTAAAGTTTGAAGGTTTTACGATTGAAGTAGATTGAAGTTTAAAGTTTAAAATGTTTTGAAGGCAATACAGTCTATCAGAAAAACAGATAGATAGATGGATGATTTAGCATGTTGCTATCATGTTTTAATACGTTGCTAGCACAAATTAGCATGTTGTTATTTTTTAGCAATGTGCTGAAATGTTTGCTCCTGTTCATTTACTTTGCACTTTTTGCACTATGCAATCCAGAAAAAAAAAAAAGTTTTGATAGACTTCTGTAGTCTGTAATGAATTCAGTGTAAGGCCAGCCACCTTCTTGCTCGGTTTCCATATTTCTTTGGCTCCACGCACCTGAAGAAAAAGGATTTTTTGTCAATTTAGAGCGCAACAATTTCTTATAGTACCATGTTTTAACACCTTGTTAGCATGAATTAACATGTTGCTAGCATGATTTAACACTTGCTAGCATGTTTTAACACGTTAATATGAATTAGCATGTTTACTAACATGAATTAGTCTGTTGCTAGCATGTTTTAGCACGTTGCTAGCTTTAATTAACATGTTGTTAACATGTAAGCATTAATTAGCGTGCTGCTTGCATGATTTTGCATGTTGCTAACATGTTTTAGCATGAATTAACATGTTGCTAGCATGATTTTACGTCACTAACATGTTGTTAGCATGTTGCTAGCATGATTTAACATTTTGCTTCTTGCTAGCATGTTGTAACGTGTTGCTAGCATGTTTTAGCACATCTATCAATAATAATAATAATATACTAAACTATTACATTTATTTATAATTAATAAGTAATTCATTAATTTATACTAAATTACTATTTGTGCCTCTAGTTCAACATGGTGCTTTTCTAAGATTATAAATTATTATTATTATTCATAGGAATAATATTACAATTTTGCCTTTAATTCAACATGTTGCTTTTCTAAAATTCTACATTATTATTATTAACTATTATTATTCATAGAGCTTTTCTAAGAAGGGCCACTGGCACAGACTTTTACCTCCTTCATGATTGGATCCTGTTGACGCTAAATAAACATATGCTACAGAGCATGTTTGATCTTGCAAACTTGTTACTATAACGACAACTCTAATATGAGTTTTGAAGAGTGGAACAGATATGACAAAGATATTGTCATATCATCTCCAATTAAATCCAGATTACTCAGTAACGTTAATCCAGGCGTGTTATGTTAGATGGGCTTGCCTTCTTTTCTGCATCAGGCAGATGTTTTGAGGAGCACAAGCCAGAGAAATGTTCTCTCAATAACAAAAGATGTTCGATTTGACAGCCATTAAAAGATTAGAACCCTTAGTAAACAGATATATTTTACATCCCCAAGATTAAAGAATAGAAGCACCACCATTGAGAACACACTACACACAAACACTGAGAAACAGAATAAGGGTTGCTATAGTAACGAGCCAGACCAATAAGAGGTGATAAGAGGTTTGCAATAGCAGGGAGTCAGTGTTGTTGTGATATTCACCAGCAGGGGGCGCACACACAGCACACATGATACTGATCATGACAAGGAGAACATCGTCCATTTCTATTCACTGCTGCCACATTTGACCTCTTACAGTTTCGTTTTTCTTTAAACACATTAGCTGTTCACCAACCATTAACACATTAGTGATAACCAAAATAATCTCTTGCAATCCAGCATACTTTTAATGTATTTTTAGCCTTCTAGCGTTTAATTTTTTTCTTCAACTACTTTAAACTTTTTGGTCAGGCTTTTTCAAGCCAACATCCGAGTTTGTCTTGACAAACGTTATCTAGCTGCTATTGCCTTTGATCAGGGGTCATTGTCAAGCTTTTCCAACTCAAGAAAACCCTAACAAAAAGTGCTTTATTTTCTAAGTAACACTGCATAATAACTTTCTGCCACACTTTATATTAGGGTCCAATGCTCACTATTAACTAACTATTAACTACGACTTTTGCCTCAATAAACTCCTTATTACTGCTTTTAAATAATAAGGTAGTTGTTAAGTTTAGGTGTTGAGTAGGATTAAGGGATGCAGAAGAAGGCATTAATATGTGCTTTATAAGTACTAATAAACAGCCAATAATATGCATGCTAATAAGCAACTAGTTAATATTGAGAATTGGACCCTAAACTAAAGTGTTACCTAACTTTCATGAACAAATTTAGAAACATTAGTGCTTACCTACAATATCACTCAAAGGTGTTTAATACTTTTATTCAACAAGGGCGCATTAAATTGATCAAAAGTCACAGTAAAGGCTTTTACACTGTTAACATTTTTTATTTCAAATAAATACATTTACTATATATTACATTTAAATATATTAAGATAGAAAATAGCTGTAAATTGTAGTAATAATTGTAGTAATATGTCACTATATTACTGTTTAAGCATAAGAGACATCTTTCAAAAACATTTACAAATTCTTATCGACCCCAAACTTCACAAAACAAGCACAAGAGCACTTTTCAGGCACAAAAAAGAAGTTTGGAACATATTAAATTACAGATATAATGTCCATACATTTGATTTATAACAAATATGTTTACCTCCAAATGGTTTTTGGAGTCAATTTATCTATCTGCAGAAATTTGTAAGTGTGTTTATCCACTGTTGGAGTGAAAATTAGTGCTTAAATCAATGAGGACACAGACATTTGGTCCAGATGGTTGAACACACTTAAACTAGACACAGCTTGTTTGCATGTGTAGGAGCATGTGGCATATGCTTGTATGATGATTGTATGTGTGTGTATTTTTGTACCTGGTCCCAGTTTGGCCACAGCACACAGCAGGTCGTAGTTGATCACAGGTGTGGCATCATCACTCTGGCTCCATCCCACAGGTGGAGACGCAGGTGGAGAGATGAGGAACTGCTTGACAGGTTGAGGCGGGGCAAGGTATGCCTTGTCCACATCTTCCCCTGAATTCTGCACCTGTGGCCAGACAGAAAAAAAGAGGGGGTGGGAACCCAGCTAACAGGGAACTTTCTCAGAACGTTGGCTAACGTTCTGACAAGGTTCTTTCAAGTTATGAAGAAATGTTGGTAACACTTTACAATAAGGTTCATTAGTTAACATATTAACTAACATAAACTAACATTGAGCAATACATTTGTTGCTGTATTTGTTAATCGCTGTTAACGTTAGTTAATAAAAAACACAGCTGTTCATTGTTCGTTCATGTTAGTTCACAGTGCAATAACTAATGTTAACAAGATTTTAATAAAGTATTAGTAAATGTTGAAATTAACATTAACAAAGATTAATAAATGCTGTATAAGTGCAGTTCATTATTAGTTCATGCTAACTAGTCAACTAATGTTAACTAACGAACCTTATTGTAAAGTGTTACCAAAATGTTAATAGAATGTAACTTTTGTTGTGTAAAATGTATCGTTCCAGTAACGTTAATAGAATGTTCGTTCAAAGTTATCTTGTCTTTCATATTGTTCTTACAACTTTAGCACAAAAACGTTATGTATATATTGTTCAAGGAATTTTTTTACTGAAACGTTTTAGTAATATTTAAAAAAAAAACATGTTTCAGAACATTCAAAAGTAACGTTCCCATGTTTGCAGATTGATAAAATGGAATCTTCCCCTTTATAACCAAAATATATAACATCATATAACATTTTTAAAACATTTAAAAAAAAATGGACGCTTTGAACGGTCAGAACATTTAGAAATAACTTTTTCATAACTTAATGGGAACGTTCTAAAAACGTTCTTAGAACATATTTTTGTGAGCTGGGAAAGCACAAAACAAGACTAAACAATAAGAATAAATCACTTGTGCACTCATTTTAAATTAAATCCTCTACGCTTAATATAGCAGAGTTCAGGCCCAGATCGCATTGATTTGAAGGAATACTCTCACCATAGTTACATCTCTCTAAAGGAAAGGCTATTCTATTACTGTTCAAAGACACACAATGTCCTGGATCATCTCCGCACTCCCACACAGCAGCACACAAATTCACAGCACCATTGTGAGGAGTGTGTCCATTCTTTATGTGTTCAGAGTAAAACACGGAGCACATTTACTACATAATGATTCTAGGAATATAATTGTGTCTGTCTGATTTCAGATAAATGGCAATAATGATTAGTATCACACTGATGTTGCCACAGTGTGTGTGTGTGTGTGTGTGTGTGTGTGTGTGTTACTGTGCTGAGAACTGTGTGTTCTTTAACTATCCCCTGCTGACAGACCTCTAAGAGAGGAGAAAAGAAAATCTAAACTCCTGTTCTTTCCTCTGGCTAATATTACACTGAGAGTCCAGAGATCTCAGCTCATGTTGCTTCCTATTAGTCTTCTATAATTGTCAAAGATAATGTGTTAAATGAATCAAACGCCTTATGCAAATCGCTTGATTCATAATGTGTGGCTACAACTTGTGTGGTTACAAATAAATCTGGTGTAGTAATGAACTAAACCTAGGCGAAGGAACATGTTTATCTGCTAGTCTTTTTTCTTTTTGTTTGATTTGTTTTTATCCTCACTTTGTTTTGTAACAGCTTTCGTTTGTTCATTAGTGTTTTTGGATGTGAAATTGAAAGGTGCTCGAATAAAAACATATACCAAAAAGTCTACTTTTGTTTTCAACAGAAAAAAAACAACAACATATGGGTTATTACAATATGCAGCTCCAACAAAAACACAATAAACGCATGATATAGCCCAGAAGAAACATTTACTTCTGCCGAAGCTAAAGGCCCAGAACAGCATTGGTTCTCATCTGTCTAGAAACCCAATGGGCCTTTTTCATGTCTGGACATGAACACAGGGTAGACGCAAGTTTCAGGTGTAGGCAAGATTATGAAAAATGAATAAATGAATGTGAATGAATAAAGACTTACACAACCGTTCAAAAGTTCTGGGTCAGGAAGTGTGTTTTATTTAAAAAAATATATATTTTTACTCTGCAAGGATGCATTAAATAGCAGTAAAGACATTTATACTGTTACAAAAATGTATATTTCAAATAAGCATTTTATTTAACTTTCTATTCATCAAAGAATCCTGAAAAAATGGTTGCCACAAAAAATATTAATATAAAATTATAATAATAATAAATGTTCTGTCATGACAACTCTCATTTGTGAGAGTTTGGCATGGTAATGAGAATGTGTTTGGTCTTGGCGGAATAGATCTGCTACGCTGCTGCTGCTGGTGGTTATCGCTGCTGCTGTGGCAGAGCAAGTACGAAACTTGCCACTGCCAAGCATGAAACACCCCCGTAGCAGATCTATGCAGGTGGAGCTGGGGAAGGTGGAGGGTTTCTGAAAGCACGCTGCAAACTGCTACAGCAAACAATAGGCAAGAATTTGAATGTTGAGCAGCAAGCTCATTGGCTACCAATAAAGCGGGAAGTGGATCCAATCAGCTGTGTCTAATAGACAATGATGTAATTGCAAGCAGATTGGGTAAGGACTTGTGAGCCTGCGCCATCTACAATTTCGTGACAGAACTTTGTTTTGTTTAGAATGATTTCTGGGGCCTATACCATGAAGCCGGTTTAGGTGGCTAGTCAGCTATGTTTCAGTTTAGTTAGCGCTAACCCTGGGTTTTAGGCACTATGAAAGTGGTTTGGCTTTTAGCAGTGTTCATCGCCATAGTAACTCACACTCCACGGCTAACCTGGCCCGGGTCAGGTTATGTTCCAGGTGAGAGATCTTAAACTGAACTTGAACCAATCAGCTGTGAGCAAAGTGACACATGTCTGATAGGATAAAGTCACTCCACCTGTTTCTACTCCAAATTAAGGTCACTACATGGCAAAGGATTTTTGAAGACAAAATTGTCTGGCTTTTACTACTTATTTAGAATAAAAATGTTGTATGATTTAGATATTATTTATGTAATTATTATAACCAATCGATCACACATATGCAATTTTAGTTAAACAATTTTTATTATGCACAGTTTAAGTTAATAAATATATAACGTAATATAAATATGCTTTAGAATCAATAGATATAAACTATACAATTACTACATGTGAGCTTAAATGTTCAGTTCTCTCTGTACCTTTATCAATTGTATAAACTAACTTCACAACTTTTACTTGCACTGATATAGCAATACTTTTTAGTTGTCCTCTTTCATAGACAGCTATTTTCTTCTTGCTGTGTAAATTTGTTTAAATTCTTAATATTTTTCAATCTTGTAATATTCTTGCAAAAGAGAGAAGATCTCACTGCTTCTCTCACGAGAAATGAATCGCGGTTTCACTCTTTCTCAGTATGTGATTGGCTGTTGGCTACTGATGTCACACCTAAACTCCTAAACTCAGGATCAAAGCCTGAGTTGACAGAGAAAGTTGATGATCAGCATCATGGTACCAACAAAGCCTGATTGGATTGGTTTGGTTTTGTCAACTCAAAACTAATCCTGTAACCCTGAGTTTGTTCAACTACCATCATGGTACAGGCTGCTGAAGGATCATGTGACACTGAAGACTGGAGTAATGATGCTGAAAATTTTGCTTTGCCATCACAGATTATTATTTTTTTAAATATATTAAAATACAAATTAAAATAGAAAACATTTAATTTAAATTGTAATAATACTTCACAATATTACTGTTTTGCAGAATTTTGGATCAAATAAATGAGACTTTAAAAACAATAAAACTGACCCCAAACTTTTTAATATTTTGGACAGTTTGAAAATGTAGCATACAGATTTGGAACAACATGGTGGTGAATAATGGTAAAAGAATTTTCATTTCTGGATGAACAATCCCTTTACTGCAGAATGAAACATAAAGATTAACGCACTGACCTGTGCCAAGTACAGTTTTAGTTTAACGCCGTTGAAGTCTGATTCGTGGAGCTCGATGCGTGCGCGTGCAGCAGCCTCTGGAGTGGTGAAGCTGATCCGAACTCTTCTGAAACTCTTGAACATCTGGAAGGACGTCTGATCATCATAGATCCTGAACAGAGCCTCAAACCGCTCCTGAGGAGAATTAAGAAAAAACTAAATTCATAATTGCTTGAGTTTTGCATTAAACAACTTTGTCTATTGTAAACGTATTGCAGTGTATAATATCCTAATTCTTCTGATATTTTAAGCAATTGTGTCAATAAAACTAGTGTCATGCTCTCTCCTGGTGGCCTAAAAGCATGGGACAGGACCCAGCACTGCTGATTGGAACAGTTTCAAATAGAAGGAGGTGTGTAAAATATGAAGTGTGACCTTCACTGTGCTGATGGAGCAAGTAAAGAGAGAATGGTGACAAGATGAAAATTAAGTTATTAAATAGGATAGAAGAACAAGTTCTAGATTGACCTTATACAACATCCATGTGCACTATACCAAAGACCCATGATTAAGCTAATTTCATATTGTTGAACAGTGCACATAAATGTCATATGAAATGAATTGATGTCTGGACCCCCTGCAGCAAAGTGCAAAAACCAACATTAAAATTGATTCCACAAAACAAAACATTCATAAATATAGCTGCGAGCAGCGATTACGGGCCCAAGCCGGTGGCACCGCAACCCCGGTGCCTTTAGTTACCTAAAGGCACCAGGGTGGCGGTGCCGCCGGCTTGGGCCCTTCATCGCTGCTCGCAGCTATATTTATATATATATATATATATATATTTATATATATATATATATATATAAAGCCGGTGGCACCGCCACCCTGGTGCCTTTAGGGTTATTGTGCACGACGTGACACAAAATATCTGCTTGCTATCTGCCGAACGGCTCTGGTAGTTTCGCTTCAGCACTGATGATGTTGTAGAAATAGTGCGCTCTGGTTGGTCTGGATTATTCGGGATTTTTTATTTTATACAGAAATAAATTCTTTATAATTCAGATGAGAATAAAGTTAGTGTTGATTAAAATGAAGGAAAACAAATATATTGATCTGAAATATAGCACATTAATTTAAAATTTATTTAGGTTCAATTACCAAACATACAATCTTAATTTAATTTAAAGCAAACAATACATTTAAAATATATGGGTTGTATGCACATTTTTTTTAATAAAAAAAATATATATCCAAAAAGACAAGGCCTTAAAGGGTTAAACTCTTGTCACTGTAACAGACACATCTCTCTCTCTCACACACACACACACACGTCAAGTCACTTACATTTTTAGATGCAATATTGAATAAGCAGAAAAATCGGATTTTCTGCTCTGAAAATATAAATAAGCAAAAAAATTGAATAAGCACTTTGAATATTCTAAACAGAATAAGCACTAGTCGCTAATGAATAAGTACTAGTACTTAATGGAATAGATACTAGTATCTAAAAAATAAGTACTAGTAGCATGAAAATAGAGACTAGTAGGTTAAAATGATTAAATGTTAAAACGGCTTACCATATTGGCTCAGAGAGAGAGAAAGAGAAAATGACCTTTTAGATACTAGTACCTATTAATAGATACTAGTATTTATTCAATAAATACTAGTACTAAGTCATTAGATACTAGTACCTATTAAATAGATACCAGTACTTATTCATTAGCTACTAATACGTATTCAAAAGAATATCTAAAGAATAAGCACTAGTATCTAAAGAATAGGCACTAGTCGCTAATGAATAAGTACCAGTACTTAATGGAATAGATACTAGTATCTAAAAATAAGTACTAGTAGCATGAAAATAGAGACTAGTAGGTTAAAATGATTAAATGTTAAAGCGGCTTGCCATATTGGCTCAGAGAGAGAGAGAGAGAAAATGACCCTATTCAAACCACAATATCTGACTTTCTGAGGGTCGGAGCTAATTACTTTAAATTAGAAAGTTGTTTGGCTTGAGGAGAAGAATATACATGCTGAGTTTTGTAACTGTAGATAAAACTAACCCCCCCACTTTTGTCAAAAGCATTTAGAAAGTGACACACTTCCTGCTGCCAGTTGGTGGCGCTATAACTTTGACTCACAATAGTCACATCCATGTGATCGGCCTCTTACAGCGATCACACTGCTGAAGTTTCATCAAGATCAGTTAATGTATGCAGAAGTTATAACGCACTTCTTGTTTGTTGTTTCTCGCCATAAATTCGTTTCCTCGCCACGGCCAAACCGTTCGAGATATCAAAAATCCCCTGGCAAAAATCCCGCCACCCTGGTGCCTTTAGGGTTATTGTGCACGACGTGCAAAAACGTAACCCTGCTTTGACTGTCGAAAAGAAGTGTGCTGTAGAGCTTGTATCAGTGTGGGCTCTGCAAAAGTGTGCATTGAGGGCACATATCAACCACAAAGTATGCGAGAGCAACCTTCTGAAAGGTCAGGTCTACATCCAGGTCTACATCTGCCGTGTGTTTACATCATAGTAGTGAAGTTTGAAGCAATCAGGTGATTTCAAAGCTTTTTGAAAGTGACAGACTTCCTGCTGCCAGTTGGTGGCGCTATAACCGGGGTGGCGGTGCCGCCGGCTTTGGCCCTTTCATCGCTGCTCGCAGCTATATTTATATATATACACACACAAACACACACACACACAAACACACACACACACACACACACATATATATATATATATATATATATATATATATGTATATATATATATATATATATATAAATATATATATATTGTTTTTTTAAGAGACAAGACAGAATATTACTTGCCTGATCTGATTAGAAAAATAGTGTTTGTGTGTGTGTGTGTGTGTGTGTGTGTGTGTGTGTGTGTGTGTGTGTGTGTGTGTGTGTTTGTGTGTGTGTGTGTGTGTGTGGCGTAATTGAACAATGTAGACATAAAAACATACTCCGTCCTTTTGTTCATACAGGACATTATTCAAACTGCAAAGTGTTTACTTATATTTGTGTACAATCACAATAAAACACAACATTGTGCTTTTGTCAAGCTATAAACTCTTGTCAAACTGTAAACTACAACTGTCACCCAACCAAAATCTCTTACACACACACACACACACACAGTTTAAAAGCAAAAAATATCAAACAATCCTATTTAAAAACAGTCTGTGGGAGCCATCTTTTGGACATTCATCATATCGCATTGGTTTTCATTTCTTGTCATCAAACAGAGCCCTAATCTGTTTATTTTTTCAGTTACACATTCTACATTGATTAAAAAAGAAAAATCAAATGTGTTTTTATTTTATACAGAAATAAATAATCTATCATTCAGATGAGAATAAAGTTAGTGTTAGTTCAAATTTTAAGGAAAACAAATATATGATCTGAAATATAGCACATTCATTTAAAATTCATTCAGGTTCAATTACCAAACATACAATCTTAATGTAATTTAAAGCAAACAATACATTTAAAATATATGGGTTGTATGACTATTTTTTTATATAAAAAGATATATATCCAAAAAGACAAGGCCTAAAGTTTAACAAGGGTTAAACTCTTATCACTGTAACAGACACAATCACACACACAATCACACACACACACACACACACAAGTCAAATCACTTACATTTTACATGCAATATTGACTTTTTTTCTGTTTCAGCAGCGAAAATAGTTAAACAAAGATCACAGCAGAACCATCGCGCATCTCACAGCAACGCGTTCTCATTACTGAATGATTCAGCATTTTGAACGAATCGGTTGACTCAAAGATTCAATGACCAATCAATCCATAAACATCTATCTCATTCATGAATGACTCAGTCGTTCAAACAAATGAATCAATGACTCGCTCATTAAGACGGTCGCCTGGCGACACCTAATGACGGTTTAGTGTTATGTTTAAAAGTATCATTCTTTCCAACGATTGTTAATTAACTCATATTTGAAACATAAGCTATATTTATATATATATACATACATATACACACACATACACAAAAATAAAATAAAAACACATTTGAAGTGTTTGCTTACTAAATTGTGAGCTGAACGAAAGTTGCAGCAAATATCAGCAACAGGAGTCAAATTTCATTAATCACGAGAGTGAAGAGCTGACTGAAAAGATGATGACGGAATAGGCTATTTTATGTAAAAACGCCTATTTAAGCGAATCTGTCATTGTACTCTTTTATTGTTGTGTTTTCCGTGAAAAATAATAGACTATTGAACTCACAATTCAAGCAATCGGCCCCCGAAATTGCACTAATTTTAGTGACACTAAAAAGTATGCGGCTGCACTGGCATTCATAATGGTGCGCGTCCATGGCGACGAGCGAGCAGAACAGAGCGAACGTTTAGTTAATTTCTACTTCCATAGGAATTCATTCGAGCGCCACCATTTCAATGTCTGTGCGGACGTCCATATTATACTTTCGCTTTCAAGTTAGTGTTTTTAAACCCCCCAGCGGGAGGTTTACACAATTGGTTTACACAATCACACGTTGATTAACCGGTGGGAAAATATTCCCATAGTAACATCCCTAATATATAAATATTTATAAATTCAATAGGCCTACCTGATTTTGAACACAAGAGGGCAGTATAGCACTATATATGATTTGGATTATTATTATTTTTGACTAAACAACCATTCTGGCTGTTTTTAAACTTAAAAATAATTCTTAAATTGAAAAAAAGGAATAAAATGGGTTTAGTTCTAATATTTGTATAATTTTATATAAAAATAAATGGTGTATAATTACATTTTAGAAAGATATGAGACATGCCCTGATTCTTTTTTTGACATTACTTGAATCCCTCAACCATAGCAAAACCGTTTGAGATATTCAATATCTGTTCACAATTTAGCATCTTCAATGTATTTTCATCATGTTGAAAAAGTTTGGCATGAATAAAATAAACTACTTAGGAGGAGTAGCTAAAAACTCAGAATCTGAAATCCACATTCAAACCAAAATATCTGACTTCCTGTTGGTCGTAGCTAATTACGGTAAATTAGAAAATTGTCCGGCTCGAAGAGTACAATATACATATCGAGTTTTGTTACTGTAGATAAAACTAACCCCCCCACTTTTGTCAAAAGCATTTAGAAAGTGACACACTTCCTGCTGCCAGTTGGTGGCGCTATAACTTTGACTCACAATAGTCACATCCATGTGATCGGCCTCTTACAGCGATCACACTGCTGAAGTTTCATCAAGATCAGTTAATGTATGCAGAAGTTATAACGCACTTCTTGTTTGTTGTTTCTCGCCATAAATTCGTTTCCTCGCCACGGCCAAACCGTTCGAGATATCAAAAATCCCCTCGCAAACTTTCATCCTCAATGTCTTGACTTCATGCTGACCGAGTTTCGTGCCGTTTGTTTGAATTCTCTAGGAGGAGTATTTCACATTCCATTGCGTGTGTTTTACCAACAACCCTAAATAGCCGACTTCCTGTTGGGCTGGGGTAAAAAGTAAGAGTGTGAAGTATACATGAAACGAGGAGATCTACATGTGTACCGAGTTTCATATTATTACATGCAAGCGTGTTTGATTTATGGACCATGTTTTCGGACCCCGTTCCAGGGGGCGCTGTCGAGCCCCCCTGCCACGCCCGGGTACCATCTTCAGCCCGGCCCTGATGGCCGCGGGTTCTGACATGTGTGCAAAGTTTCAGGAGTTTTTGAGCATGTTAAGGCCTCCAAAAGTGTCCAAAAGGTAGCAGAAAAATAATAATAATAATAATAATAATAATAAATATAGCTGCGAGCAGCGATTACGGGCCCAAGCCGGTGGCACCGCAACCCCGGTGCCTTTAGTAACCTAAAGGCACCGGAGTGGCGGTGCCGCCGGCTTTGGCCCTTCATCGCTGCTCGCAGCTATATTTATATATATATATATATATAAACAAGCCGGTGGCACCGCCACCCTGGTGCCTTAAGGGTTACTGTGCATGACGGGTAATAACTTAACCCCGCTTTGACTGTTGAGAAGATGTGTGCTGTAGAGCTTGCATTGGTGTGGGCTCTGCAAAAGTGTGCATTGAGGGCACATATCATATGCGTGAGCAAACTTCTGAATCCTAAAATGAAAAATGAGACACCCTACGGTCTCCTGGACTTAATGGACACATGAAATAAGTACACAAGATTGAAAGTTATATGAAGTGTGCCAAGACAGAATATTACTTGCCTGATCTGATTAGAAAAAATTGTTTGTGTGTGTGTGTGTGTGTGTGTGTGTGAGAGACGTGATTGAACAATGTAGACATAAAAACATACTCCGTCCTTTTGTTCATACAGGACATTATTCAAACTGCAAACTGTTTACTTATATTTGTGTACAATCGCAATAAAACACAACATTGTGCTTTTGTCAAACTGTAAACTACAAATGTCACCCAACCAAAATCTCTTACACACACACACGCACACACACACACACACACACACACACATACACGTAGTTTAAAAGCAAAAAAAATTATTTTGGACATTCAGCATATTGCATTGGTTTTCATTTCTTGTTCTCGAACAGAGCCCTAATCTGTTTATTTTTTCAGTTACACATTCTACATTGATTAAAAAAGAAAAATCAAATGTGTTTTTATTATATACAGAAATAAATAATCTATCTTACAGATGAGAATAAAGTTAGTGTTAGTTTAAATGTTAAGGAAAACAAATATATGATCTGATATATAGCACATTCATTTAAAATTCATTCAGGTTCAATTACCAAACATACAAATCTTAATGTAATTTAAAGCAAACAATACATTTAAAATATATGGGTTGTATGCCTATTTTTTTATATAAAAAGATATATATCCAAAAAGACAAGGCCTAAACTTTAACAAGGGTTAAACAATCACTGTAACAGACACAATCACACACACACACACACACACACACACACAAACACACAAGTCAAATCACTTACATTTTAGATGCAATATTGACTTTTTTCTGTTTCAGCAGCGAAAATAGTTAAACAAAGATCACAGCAGAACCATCGAGCATCTCACAGCAACGCGTTCTCATTACTGAATGATTCAGCATTTTGAACGAATCGGTTGACTCAAAGATTCAATGACCAATCCATAATCTGTCTCATTCATGAATGACTCAACCGTTCGAACGAATTGTTTGAACGAATGAATCAATGACTCGCTCATTAAGACGGTCGCCTGGCGACACCTAATGACGGTTTAGTGTTATGTTTAAAAGTATCATTCTTCCCAACGATTTTTAATTGACTTATATTTAAAACAATCTCATAACATTATTTAATGCATTGTTATTTTTCAGTGTAAACGATTTAATTTGATCAGCCCTACCTAGGGTAAAAGCCATATAGTGTCTTATTCTAAATAATTGAATTTATTGATCAAATTTACAAATTAAAAATGAAAGATGAAGCATACATTTAATAAGACTGGACCGGGGTGCCCTGCATATATTACAATTTGCAGATTTAAATATACCATTGCCCCCCACCGTCAATTTGATGTGTGTGTTTGTGTGTGTGTGTGTGTGTGTGTGTGTGTGTTTAATAAAATCATTTAGTCACTACAATTAAAACCTGAACGGGTTTGCTTACTAAATTGTGAGCTGAACGAAAGTTGCAGCAAAGATCAGCAACCGGAGTCAAATTTCATTAATCACGAGTTGAGAGTGAGCGTCTCTCTCTGCTGTGTTATGCTGCATCACACGGGCATTCATAACGCTGCGCGTCCACGACGATGAGCGAGCAGAACAGAGTGAACGTTTTTTAGTTCATTCCTACTTCCATAGGAATTCCCTCGAGCGCTCTGCACGCGCCACCATTATCAATGTCCGTGTGGACGTCCGCGATCGAACAGTGGAAACATTGGCTACTCCGTCATTTTATTCAAGAAGATCATTCAAACTGCAAAGTGTTTACTTATTTTTGGATACTCGCAATCAAACACAACATTGTGATTTTGTAAAATACATTCAAGAAATCCGCCCCCGAAATGGGGCTTCTTTTAAAATGAAACGAAAATGCTCACAGCTGCACGTCTTGTGGAGACGTCCGTTACTTTCGCTTTCAAGTTAGCGACTTTAAAGCCCCCAGCGGAGTCACGGTGGGAAAATATTCCCATAGTAGCATCCCTACAATTTAATACAATTGGCCTACCTGATTTTGAACACAAGAGGGCAGTAAAGCACTGTGAATGATTTTTATTTTTTTATTTTTTTGGCTAAACAACCATTCTGGCTGTTTTTAAACTTAAACATAAATCTTAAATTGAAAAAAAGGAATACAATGGGTTTAGTTCTAATATTAGTATAATTTTATAGAAAAATAAATGGTGTATAATTACATTTTAGAAAGATATGAGACATTTCCTGATTCTCTTTTTGACATAATCCCTCGCCATAGCAAAACCGTTAGAGATATTCAATATCCGTTCACAATTTAGCATCTTTAATGTATTTTCATCAAGTTGAAAAAGTTTTGTAACTGTAGATGAAAGTAACCCCCCCCCCCCCCCCCCACCCACTTTTGTCACAAAAGGTGGCGCTACTGAGCCCCTGCACCACGCCCGTTTCTGAAACTTTGCACATGTCTACTGGCTAATAAATGTGATCTGTCTGTCGAGTTTCATGCAATTTTAAGCAATTTCAGGCATGCTAAGAGTCTCAAAAGCATCCAAAAAGAATATTAAAGTTTGATGCGTTGCCATGGCAACAGTATCTAAGATATCAATAATCCTTTCACAGGTCTACATCTGGCGAGTGTCTACATTATACACATCAAGTTTGAAGCAAATCGGGTAAAAATAAGAGGGTGATTTCAAAGCATTTTGAAAGTGACACACTTCCTGCTGCCAGTTGGTGGCGCTATAACTTTGACTCACAATAGTCACATCCATGTGATCGGCTTCTTACAGCGAACACACTGTTGAAGTTTCATCAAGATCAGTTAATGTATGCAGAAGTTATAACACACTTCCTGTTTCCATTATTCGCCATAAATTCGTTTCCTCGTCACGGCCAAACCGTTCGAGATATCAGAAATCCCCTGGCAATTTTTCATCCTCAATGTCTTGACATCATGCTGACCGAGTTTCGTTGCGATTGGTTGAATTCTCTAGGAGGAGTATATCGAATTCCAGGGGCATACGCTTCCAAACAAACCATAATAGCCGACTTCCTGTTGGGCTGGGGTAAAAAGTAAAAGTACAAAGGATATATGAACCGATGAGATCTATATGTGTACCGAGTTTCATATTATTACATGGAAGCGTGTTTGATTTATGGACCAAGTTTTCGGACCCCGTTCCAGGGGGCGCTGTCGAGCCCCCCTGCCACGCCCGGGTACCAGCTTCAGCCCGGCCCTGATGGCCGCGGGTTCTGACCAGTGTGCAAAGTTTCAAGAGTTTTCGTGCACGTTAAGAGCCCCAAAAGTGCCCGAATAGTCGATAAAATAATAATAATAATAATAATAATAATAATAATAATAATAATCCTAAGGAAAACAATAGGGCCTTCGCCTTTTCAAGGCTTGGGCCCTAATAATAATAAATAATCCTAAGGAAAACAATAGGGCCTTCGCCCTTTGGGCTTGGGCCCTAATTAACAACTAAATAACCAGCAGCAAAACGGTTTGAGTTATATGTCTATATTTTTTACTCTCTTCCGTTTACTTTCTATGAATAAAACTTATTAAACTTGTTCAAACTAATCTGAAACTCGCGTAGCAATAATGTTCATTTCCCGAATGCAAAATGTTTGTGTTTGCATTGCATATCGGTGTTTCTGTTCCCACACAAAGCAAGAGTTTGTTTTGAACTCAGACACTGTGTAGCAAGGAGAGATGTGTCAATCACTAATTCATGCGCAGCGTCGAGCATTTCCTGCAAGCGGTGTAGACTTACACACTACCTGGGGGAAAGGAGTGGACATCCGCCTTCATGACACGGCAGCTCTTTGTGTGTGTAAGGGAGAGCGTGTGTGGCATGTAAAATAAACTGCATGTTTACCCTGCTGAAAACACCATGCATTTACAAGTTGGTTAGTGCTGGTATTGCCATAATGAGGATCACAGATGTTTTCTGGTTAAGCTGAGAAGCCAGAATATAGTGCACACGTCAAATTTTATGGTGATGTTTTATACATTTTTGACAGTCCCTTGTCACTACAACTGAAAGATATCAGCATTCAGGTTTAAAACGACATGAGTGTGAGTAAAAGATGACATCATTTTAATTTCTTTCCTTTAATGAAGAATGAGACATAAAGAAGATTAACGTACTGACAGTTTTAGTTTAGTGCTGTTGAAATCAGATTCGTGGAGGTGGGGACACATACAATGACAACCTTAAATGAACTGTAAAATGTGAATGCATAAATAATGAAATAAAATAAAATATTTATACTGATAAAAGGATTTGAAGTATTGATGCTAGGGGTGGACAATATTAAACTTCTGGCTAATAGATAAGAAGATAGTTATTTCAATGGATGATATTAAAATTATATACTACTTTGACTAAATAAATTAAAAATGAAACACTAAAAGCTAAAATCAGTGTTAATTAAATTTGAAGTAATCATTTGTTTAAAAAAAAAAGTTATTTCTTTGGTATGGCACTGATATGTTGTGCATCACTGATGTAATTTAAAATATATACTATATATATATATATACAGTATATATATAATATGATTGTAACTGTTTGTATCTGATAGTATCTAGTATGACTGTAAATATTATCCTATTGAGGCCTAGCACCCAAAGGAGGCAGCTGAGGTTTTCCCTCTCAATGTTGATGGACAGACACTACAGTGAAACTTCCAAGATCGCATCCAGTAAACAGAAGCTTGTTATTTACCCTGATACCAACATTTCACGGGCAGGAAAAGGAGCATCACAGATAAGCAGAGCCGGACAGTAACGGAGTACATTTACTTGAGTACAGTACTTAAGTACAATTTTGAGGGATCTGTACTTTACTCGAGTATCATTTTTGGGGAGTACTCATGACTTTACTCAAGTACATTTGAGAGGCAAATATTGTACTCTTTACTCCAATACATTTCTATCCATAACCGTGAGTACCCGAGTAAAAAAAAAAAAGAAAAATCTCGGACACCCTCAATTTGTTGTTTCCCTCTCAAACGTGATTGGATTGTGCAGGCACACTGATTGGGACAGCCTATCAGCAATCACTTTCAGCTTTCCGCCAAAGTCAACTCCATGGTCAGATTTTATATTACACATTAATGTAAGCCAAGCATTTGGTTTGATGTTCTTGAGTATGTGGTGTGTTTAACACAGATGTGGCAGTGGTGTAGCCACGAGGGATTTCTGATTTCTTAAAAAAAAAACTTTAGGAGGCAAAATATATTTTTACTGATTATGTGAATTACACTGCGAAAACCAAAGTAGGCTACTACCCAGCGAATAAAGAAGGGTTGGCGCTCAGTCTCCACAGTACATAAAATATTAATTTTGTTTTATTTTATTTTTCGGGTTTGCATTTATGAGGAAAAAACAATGTTATGGACGTGTTCTCCGTTACGGACGTGAGCGCTCTGAAAGCGGCATAAAAAATGCTTTAAAACGTTCACAGAGACATCAAACAGAAAACACAAAACCTTTCTTTAACCTGAATTTTGTTTTGCATTAATTGTATCTTAATTTTAATCAATGTTTCATCAACCAATTGCCTGGGTTTAATAAATAAGAAGTAAATAGCAGACAATAGATAAGAAACGGAGGCGCCGGCCTGTGAACTGGATCTCGTCTCATAAATGAACCGAAACTCAGTGTATAAGGTAGCCTACTTGCCTCTCACAGACATGTCTACTTTTAAACAGAAAAATTCAAAACGAAAGAAAACAGACTACAGACTGCTCTCTGCTCATGTAATCCGTATGAAATGTGCATTTCTCTCTGGCGCGTTCACTACTGAAGGTCGCGAGTCAGCATCGTCAACTTCATCTAGCCGACACTGACAAAGAAAACACTTGTTTATTTAACAAGTATTTATTAATAAACAATTAAAATATCTCCTTGCTATATTTTACATATTCATAATCATTCCTTTTGCCGGTTCTTTGTGACAGCTTTTAGGTGCTTTATTGGCAGCGCCACCCTTACATGTGGTGTGTGTGTGTGTTGTCCCCGCATTTAAAATGGGACCCCCCAAAAAATTAATTAAATTAAATAAAGCAACATGGTAAAAAGATGAAAATGACTTGATTTTACTTTCAATTCCTTTTACATTCTCCAAGGTATTAACATTAACATTTTTCATAACTCCATGTAGGACGTTTCTGTGCATAAATGTAAGCACTGTGGCAGTAGATTAGTATGCAATATTTAGAAAATTTACTCTTGTACTCTAGATACTCAAGTACTTTTAAAAACAAGTACTTTAGTACTTTTACTTAAGTAGACATCTGAATGTAGTACTTTTACTTGTACTTGAGTCAAATTTAGCAAGGGGTATCTGTACTTTTACTCAAGTAACAAAGCTCTGTACTCTGTCCGCCTCTGCAGATAAGTGTTCAGGACACTGGTGTGATGTAAGGCCCATGTAACAATGTTATGCAACAGTGTGTGTGTGTGTGTGTGTGTGTGTTGGCTCACTTCACACCTGTGTCAATCACATGTATTTTGCACACCTTTTACCTGCCTGGAAAGCATAAACAGGTGGCGACACATGAGATCACTGTGGTCAGTCTTGATGGAGGGCACAGAGAAACATTTACCACTATACTGATGAAAACTGTAGTCAGAAAAAAATCTAGCAGAAACTCACAACTAGACAGTGTGATCAGAAAAAGTGAGAGTTGTATACTAAAAAGGTAAATCATTAGAAATTTTAACTCATGATTGTTTTTTTACCAATTAATTTAAAGATCCATCTCAAGAGACATTTATTTGTATGGCTTTTTTTATGCAGCCAGTGAAAACATAGCAAAAACTTTCTATTAATTCACAGTAACCTGTAGTCATTTTTTATGGATTCTGTGGAATGTTTTAAATCTTTCTGTTCCTGTGTGGAAAACATGTCTGCTAGTGAGGTCAAACATTAAAATCCTTCAGGCAAGCATTAGTCTTGAATAGCCCATGTATGAAGTCTGTAAAAGCATTGCATAAAGATGGAATGTCTGTCATTAAGATTTAAACAGAAAGAAATCCCCCCCCCCCCCCAAAAAAAAAAAATCAGACAAAGAGTCATAGAAAGGTAAAGATTCACAGAGAGTGATTTAGAGAGGTGACACTCAATAAAATAAAATAAAAAGTGCCAGACAACCTCACAGAGAATTAGACTAAGAGACAGATTAAGGAGAGAATCATGGCAAATGTTCAATTTGTTTGTTGTATCCGACTCAAATCCATTTAGTTGTTTGTAGATTGAATAGAAACATGCATGAAATCTGATTTTAGAAGTCACAATGTGACTAATGTCAAGTGTATAGTGCAAAGTAATGCCATTAGTTTGTTGTTTGATGCTCGAATGGGTTCAGTATTATCTTAAGACAGTAACACATCTTCTTCTCTTAAATATCAGTAATGTTTTAACACTATTTAGCACTAAATATTGAGGTAAATGTTATGTGTATATATACATAATTTATGCGATTTAAAATATTAGATATTATCCATTCGACAACATTAAATATAATATAACATATTTGTTTGCTCTCTGATTTTCATATCAGAAGAAGCATTATTTCAACCAAACAACCACTGAGGCAAGGTGGTGGATTCAAAACGTAATGAAAGTAAAACACAGTAAAAAAAGGTTTTCCACGCTGTTTTTCCTCAAATAAACAGGAATGAAATTTTATATTTGTTAAAAATACGTTTGCCTATGCACCAATATAACAGTACATAATGATAAACAACAGCAATATTTAACATGTATTTTTAAAGAAACATTTCAATACATTATATGGAAAATACCACACAAGTTAAGAGACTATACATCCGCAATGCAGAATTATTGTGAATATATCATGAATATTCGATCACTAGCCCTACACTGCAGTCTGCACTGCTCAATCTTGTCCTCACACTACATTCTCTTCAGAAAGTGACTTAAGGACAAGCTCCACACATGGACTTGTTACCCGAAAAGTCATTAGAAAATGAATATGTCCCAGAATCTGGGGCATATGGTGCACTGGGACACTGGCATGATTTTGAGTTGAGAATAGAAGCATAAATAATTAAGAAGATTAATCCGTTAAATGAGTGGGAGATGTTTTTAATTACCCTGCTGATGTTACACAACCCTGACAAGCTGCCAATCAAAGAGCCCTTGGGTGATACATGCTAGCAGGATTCAAAGAAACACTGCATTACAACTATATTTAAATATAGACAAAAACACAATAACTAAACTTGACAAACAAGACACATTTTATTACATGCCCCCATAAAGACCATATCACATCTGGTTTCCCATAAGTCATTTTCTCATTGTTTGCCTGTCAGTGAATAATAACTGAACTTTCGCTGCCTTAAATCAAGACTTTGTTCAAAACAGAGCCTGGAAACAGGAGGACCAACCCCGAAAACAAAATCTAAATGTTATCATAATGTCACACAGGAGTCATTTAGCCAAGCAGCCGTCCTGTCCGCAAGGTGCCAATTTGCGAGGCACAAAACACTTTTGCACAAAAGAAGCTGATCCCTGAACTTCTGAGAAAGGAAATCTCTGTAAGAGGCAGAAGCGATTCATCACATGTGCCGCAAATGCAGAGGGCACAGTGTTTTCCTTCACTCTTATCGGAACCGAGTTAAACAACAACAAATGCTGTCACCTTGATTGGCTCTGGTGGAATTGGTGCCATCACTCAGGTCTGTTGTGGTTTTTATACTAGAATCAATGGTAGGGAACAAATCCAATTGACAGGCCTGGTGACAAAGCCCCAGGGGATTTTCCAGAGCTCAGAGATGGGCGGTGATATTCATCCCAGAATTCCATGAAGTTATGGGAATTTCTGAGATCTGGAAGACACTGAACAGAGAGATAAACCTACTTGTTTTTAATAGGCCTACTGAAAAAAAAAAAACATTTATTAATTTTTGTGCTTGTTTATTTGATTACTACAAAACCAACTTACATTATTTTTCAACAAAATTATGGTTATGGTTATGACAATCTCCTAATCAAAGAAAATAATCGGTATTAGGATTATATAGTAATATATAAATGTGAAATATATATATATGAAAATATCATATATAAAATATTATATACATGATTGTTTATAAGTGTTGTTTAGTTCAGGACTACACACGCACACACATACACACACAAATATATATATATATATATATATATATATATGTGTGTGTGTGTGTGTGTGTATTTTTGATCAATTATAAATATGTATATTTATTTATTTGATTTAAAATACAGTAGCTGTAATAAGACAAAATGATAATATCACTGGCTTTTCAACAAATAAAATCACTCGAAAATACAGTAAAAACAGTAATATTGTGAAATATTATTACAATTTAAAGTAACTGTTTTCTATTAGAATATATTTAAAAATGTAATTTATTCTGGTGATGCAAAGCTATATTTATGACCCAAGTTTCAGCTACACTATGTGCCACCCTACAGAATGAAGCTTTAATTCTCTGACAACAAAGTTATATAATTCACCGCAGTTGTCACATCAGTGGATGTTTATTCCCACAAAGGGACCGAGAATCTAGGAAGGTTGTTTGAAGTGCTAGGACTAGAACGTGCAGGCTGTGTCAACTGGTAACCCGACCCACAGGAAAAAGGACACAAGTGGGTGGCCAGGAGCCTTTTGTCTAACGTCATCATACCTACGAATGCCTTTAACCTTTCAGAGTGACATCTGAGCTCTACCTATGCTCTTGGGTTACAGATGTATCTAACCTCCCTCCTCCATCCATCCTGCTGTTTCATCCATCTATCAGTCCATCTAAGATGACGAGTGAAGAGAGAGAGAGAAAGAGTGAGAGAGACACACACACACACACTTCTAGCCTGGCTGTTGCAGGGCTATCTCAGGCTGCAGGCTTCAGCCTCCCCACCTGCCAAAAGCTCAGATCCTGTTACCCACCTGAGTATACCTGATCCAGGAATGCTTCAGTCCTATGCTACCTTTTAGTTTTACCTGTCACTCACTTAGCTATCGTGCTAACATCTACTCTAGACTGAGATACTTGACGGGTCAATTAATCAGCAGTTTATAACTAATTTGAGAATACTATAGCATATGATTTTAGTTTGTACATGTTTCGAGTAAATATTGTGAATAAATGGGTTTCCTTTTTTCCTACCCCTTGAATAAATACATTTGAGTGTATGCACTGTGATTCATAAATATAATGGTCAAAACGGCACAGTATGTATGTATGAATATGTAGTTTCATATTTTTTAAATAAATTAATAGATGGGGCTAAATAAAATGAGCTTCACGTGTGACACACATTTATTAGACCTCGGCCTGCTCTCTAGATATCAGACAGATATCTCTAGATATTTACTCATCTGGTGCTTGCGATTGGAGCAATTATTACAGCTAAAATAACTTTTACATTCAAAGCCGAAAAGGCTCATCTGCTGAAAGACTGACCTCTGTTAGCTGTTACTTGGGGATTTACAGCATGCTAATTGCAAGAAAAGTCTCTCATGGGAGCCACTGGGGTTAAACACTTTGCTCAAGGGCACAGAGTAGAACTGTCATATCAGAACTCTTCATTTCCATTGTCACTTCACTTCTGCTTGGGACCATACCCAAATCACTGACCATCATACAAAACCATCCAATCACATACAGATCAGCTAAAATGTAGTAAAAAAAAAGAAAAAAGAAGGGCATTGAATGGTGGATAGATCTGACAGCTGCTGTGCAAAGCTAATAATGACCCTAATAATCATGCCTGATGGACATTCACTACCGTTTATGGAAATCAGTGTGAAGTCAAATACAAACACACATGCGTTTATCATCTCAGCAAACATGCCATCAATGTGTTAACTATTTAGGGGTATGTATGTGTGTGCTTATGCGTGAATGTTGAGAGTCCTGCCCATAACCTTCAGAATGAATGTGCTGATGTCTGCATATTTTCCATAGCACATCATTTTCCATTGAACACGCACGAACACTGTACGCCACACCTGTTCCAGTGAGCAAGCTCAGATCCCAGTTGCTCCACTAACTAGTCTGACAAATGTTGATGAAAGGATAGTTAACAGACTCATTGTTTATGTGTGAAGCATATCATTAAAAATCTAATGTATCCTAATTCAGAATCAAACACTACATGTATCCAATTTTTCATTACTTTATGCTAATGAAACCAGCTAAAACTTGACTGTTTATGAGCTACCTTGTGTGTGTGTGTGTGCGTGCGTGAGTGTGTGCCTACTTAACTATAATATGAGTGTGTGCCTACTTAACTATAATATTGGGGACAAATTTGTACCCAGAAGTGACCAAAACCTGACAAAATCTCCAAAAACCTCCCAAAACCGTCCTCATTTGTAAATCTGGTATAAAAATAAAGTTTTTTTTTTTTTTTTAAGTGTAAAAATGCAAAACGTTTTGTGTGATGGGTATAGGTTTAAGGGTAGGGTACGTGTGTGTGTGTGTGTGTGTGTGTGTGTGTTTACTATTTTGTGTACCTATTTGTGTGTGTGTGACTGGAATAATGGATTTTTTTTAATCCTGCCATCCAATGAGAAAATCAGAGCAGAGAGTAAATTAATAAACCTTAAGCGGAGGATAAAAAAAACAAAAAGGTTTAAAAAAAACAAGCTGTTGTGCAGAGATCAGTGTAATCAGTGACTAGAAAATGTGCAGTATCTTGCAGCATAATCTACTTTGTCCTCAAACCGGGCCAATAACCCAGATTAGAACCAATATGCACACATGACACTCACACATTTTCAGACACTCATTTCATAAATCTTAAGTTGTCTTTCTTTCTTTCTCTCCTGTCGTTCCTCGCTCAGGGCAGGACACTGCAGGCAAAGCAGAGCAACTGCAGTTTGCAGTAGCACAGAAACACCTGTCTGTCTGACTGCCTGCCCCTCTATCTGCAGTTTATGGCACTGAAACACTGACCAAACATGGAAAACACATAAACTACATTGACACTTTGACACCACATTCTTACTGGGACTTTTTTAGTGTCAGACATGTTTTGCTTGTGAGGCAACTGTTTAAGGGTGTAACATAAAAACATAGGCTATTTCCCCCCCTTTTTTTCAAGAAAATCCTTAATGTGAAATCTAGGATTCCATTGCACACTGCAGAAAACTGCACTGGCTCAAGCTGGAATGCACGAAAAGTGTGTCTGGGTGCCCTACTTCTGGATAAATTCCAAATGAGGAATTCTAACAAGTACTCAATACCATCCTTATTTCATTTCAAATAAAGTGCTGTTATCAATTACAAGGTAAACTAAGCTTAAATGGCGATTATCGCAGTCTGATGGGTAGATGTGTGCACTGTGCAGTCCTATACCTGACATACCTGCAGCATTCTAAAAGACATTGGCTGAATTAATAGGCTGTGTGTGCATCTACAGAACTCGTGTGTACTGAGTACAACTATATAAATCAATTCAGTTTTCTTAAAGGTATTGTGCACACAATTTTTTTTTTTAAATGTCTTTTTGGGCATGCAATGAAAGTTAATGGTGACTGAGACACTTATTCTGCTCCACAGAAGAAACAAATAGTCATACAGGATTTGAAACAACATTAAGGGGAGTAAATGATTACATAATTGCCATTTATGGGTGAACTACTCCTTTAATCATGTAATTTAAGAGTGCACACCGGCTGCTTATCCTACAAACGGGTGGCGCAGCCCGTCTGGAGCAGCTCTGCATCGAGGTCGTTCAGAGCATTGACGCCATCGGTGCGCATGCAGCAGAATGTTAATGTGAACTGCGGATTCATTGAGAAAAATTCCAGCGATGAGAAACAATGAACTGGCGGCGTGCAACGTCACACAGACCGCGCGCATGCAGTGAAAGCGCTCCTCGCGCACAGACACAGACTGATCATAAACACAGCGTGCATTTATTTTCTTCTTTTTTAATTTCTTTATAGATAAACTTGCAGTACCTGCATTTTGTCGGATGTAAACACCTCCGTGTCTACATCACAGGCGATGAGCGTCAACATCTCCAATTTCATGTTTATCGATGGCATTCCCTCTTTTGCTGCTTGTAAACAGATAAATAAAAAATGGGTCTTTTATTCCCTTTTCTCTCTCTCTCTCTCTCTCTCGCTTTTCCTGTTGTATATGTGCGGCTCTCTGAGGCTTAAAGTCTTTTGTGTGTTGGTGAGGTACTGACTCAAACTCTTCGGCTGTCTGACTGAGATGCTGCTCTGCGAGCGCATGAAGGCTGCTCAGGTTCATCCACACTGACCAATCAGAGCGCTCGGCCGCCACATTGACGTCATCGCCTTATTCATTTGATTCTCTATTCTGATGTGCACGCGCTCCTCAAAGAAGGAACGCAGAACGGAACACCGCATAACGGTTCGGTTTTGCCAACAAACAACGCCGTCATTGTTGTCCTGCTACTTTGATTTACTGACAGTAGGCTACGGGTTCCAGCTGACAACTTTAAGTTGTAGTATAGCTAAAGGAGACACCTCATAAATTCCTTCTAATCACCTCAGACACTGCCATAGGACCACAAAGAACTAGATACATCAATAACAGGATGTAGGCAAGTGACACACGGTCTATTTATAGCCGGAAATCCTCTAATGAATGTCCAAAACAAAAGGTTGTGGAGTCTTGAAAAATTATTTTTAATTCTTGTGAAATATCATTAGTCCATAGGCCTAGTAGCCTACTCAGCATCAGTAGAACATTAAGATATTTTTCTATTTCTTCACTTACACTTAATAAAAAAAAATTAATAGGCTACTTGATAAAAACAGAGAAAAACGTCATCAATATCTGTAAAATCAGTAAATTAGCCAATTTTGCCTAAATGAAGGGTTGCAGAAATGAGTACACATTTGATTTAATTCAACAAACATAGTAGCCTATGTCCCCCATAACTGCTTGGACCCTGTGTGGCATTGATTGAGTGTACAAATTCACAACAGATTTTTACAGTAGCTACATCTATTGTTTTACTCATGGATGATGACCTCCTTGAGTGCCCTGATGTTTGATCAACTTTAACAAAAGTGCCCAAGAACACAGGGAATAAGGAGAAGGGAGAATCCTCTGTTTCAAGATTTTGTATTACATCACTCTGTGGTGTGAATTGACATTGACTTCTTTTGCTATAAGAACGTTCCTGCCACCGATTACCAAAAATCTATTTTGTTAATATAGGCCTTGGAAAAGGCTAAACAAGTTATTTTTTAATGTGCTTTCTTTGGCTTCATGGTGTCCCTGTGTGTACAACAACAATGTATTTCACTTCTGCACATTGCGTCTTACTATGTGAGATGAAACAGTCACTCTTCACTCAGCTTTTTCCAGATCTAAGACAGTTGCATGGCTTTTCTACTGCTCTTTTCTTAGCAAAAAACAAAAGCTTAACTTAACGCATTGTTTGTGCGTTGCTATTTTGAGGCAACCGAAATAGACTGTGCCATTGATCAACAAAAACCTGGTATAAATCAATGGCGACGTATTTTTTTGTTATTTAAAGGGCGCATTAGTAAGGTGGGTGCACAACGCATGTACACTCTGCTTATTACACAAACATGACAAATATTAAAAATAAAAGGATTACAATGTAAAAGATTATTATTGTGTACATAAAGATATGGTGGAATCCGGCTTGATCCGTAGATGGTCTGCTTGCGAGGTTTAACCTCGCGCACGAGCAGATCCGTTTCCTTTGGAGATGTGTTCAATCTTTCCGCCATGTAAATAGCAATCCACCATATAGCGCGAGCCCAACTGGCTTCTAAAAAGATATATTTATAAAGCTCTGAGATCACATAATTTTCCACAGCTCATCTGGGGTTTTTTGTATAGGCCTACTGAAATCTCTCTAAAATATATTTTTGCAGTGTTTTGTAAGTAGAACAATCCAAAAACACATTAAATAACAGTATAACCCACTGAAGAGATGTATGTCCCTCACAGCCTCTCTTTCATTCCCGTTAAAAATCAAAAGATGGTGCGGCTGTAGGCTAAATAAGGTCTATTGCTGAATCTGTTAACTTTCAGAGGGGGTGTAACACTGATCTAAATGACTGGGTTGCGCATGACGTCATAAAAAGTGAAGTCACCGTGCCGCCATATAATATTCCCTCATTCTTTTGAATTAATAGGAAATCATCTGATTTTAATTAGAAAACATTACCTAACGAGTTAGCCTTTTTCTATCTGAAGTCTCCCTGTACATTCTTACAACACAAACATCCTAAACATTTAAATGGTAATTTGTTTATAAAAAGTTTTATTCATCTATATTACAGTGAATCCGATCAGCTGACGGACGAGACACCTTTGTATTACAAATGTCAAAATAATTCTTCTGAAATCTGAATACAGGTTTATGCTTTGTAAGGCATATGCATATAACTTCATTCACCATGTGCAGTTATATAATAGTATTTATTTGTACACAGTAACTGTAAATGATTCAACAGTGTTTTCATTAACAGCATGTATTTCAAAGCAGTAAAGATAATGACTTAAACATTGGTTAAATTAACAATTGGCTCATATACAACTGGTCGCCTTTTCAGTTAAGCTCCTCCTCTTGTCCACAGTCAAGATTTAGCCTCTGACATTCCCTAATGTCTTTGTCATCAAGAACACGTATCACTTACTTTACTTTCGCCTACTACCCCTCCTGGGGCATAGGCCGCCAACAAGGGATCTCCAGGCATCCCTGTCCTGGGCCATTTTTTCCAGCTGACTCCAGGTCTTTCCCATGCTCTTTGTGTCTGCCTCCAAGTCTCGGCGCCAGGTATTTCTCGGTCGACCTCTGTTTCGCTTTCCTTGCGGATTCCATTTTAAGGCTTGTCTGGTGGTGTTTGTCGCTGGCTTACGTAAGGTGTGTCCAATCCATCCCCAACGTCGCTTCTTGATTTCCTCTTCTGCGGGTAGCTGGTTTGTTTTTTGCCAGAGTTCGCTATTGCTGATGGTCACTGGCCAGTGGATGCGGAGTATCTTTCGCAGGCAGCTATTGATGAACACCTGTACTTTCTTGGTGATGGTTACCATGGTCCTCCATGTTTCTGCTCCATAGAGGAGAACTGCCTTGACATTTGAATTAAAAAGTTTTATTTTGGTCTTGACGGACAGTTCCTTGGAGCTCCAGATGTTCCGGAGTTGTATGAATGCTGCACGCGCCTTTCCGATACGAGCCTTAACATCCACGTCAGTGCCCCCCTGTTTGTTGATGACACTGCCTAGATAAAGGCCTCGACCTCTTCCAGGGCTTCTCCATCAAGTGTAACTGGGGTGTTGCTGTTCGCATTTATCTTGAGGATCTTGCTCTTTCCCTTGTGTATGCTGAGGCCTACTCTCACTGAGGCAGCTGCTACGTTATTCGTCTTCTCCTGCATCTGCTGTTGGGTGTGTGACAATAGGGCCAAGTCGTCGGCAAAGTCCAGGTCATCCAGCTGATTCCAGAGCGTCCACTGGATCCCGTGCTTTCTGTGGGCTGTTGAGGTCTTCATGATCCAGTCGATCGCTAGAAGGAAGAGAAACGGTGACAGCAAACAGCCTTGCCTGACGCCGGTCCGCACTTGGAATGCTTCTGTGAGCTGTCCTCCATGGATGACCTTGCAGGTCAGTCCCTCGTATGAGTTTCTGATGATGCTGACGATCTTTGCAGGCACACCATAATGCCGGAGGAGCTTCCAGAGGATTTCGCGGTCCACACTGTCGAAGGCTTTTTCGTAATCAACAAAGTTGATGCACAGGGGTGAGTTCCATTCTATCGACTGCTCAACTATAATACGCAGCGTCGCGATCTGATCAATGCAGGATCTATCCTTGCGAAAGCCGGCCTGCTGGTCACGAAGTTGAGCGTCGACGGGGTCCTTCATCCTGTTCAGCAGGACTCTGTTGAAGACTTTGCCTGGTACTGATAACAGTGTGATTCCTCTGTAGTTCGTGCAGTTGCTAAGGTCACCTTTCTTTGGAAGCTTTACGAGGTATCCCTCTTTCCATTCTGCAGGCACTTGTTCTTCCTCCCAAATTTTCTCAAAAAGTGGGTAGAGCATCTCAACCGTTGTTTCTATGTCTGCTTTCAGCGCCTCTGCTGGGATATTGTCTGGACCCGCTGCTTTTCCATTTCTAAGCTGTCTGATGGCCCTCCTTATTTCTTCTTTAGTTGGTACTTCACAGTCTATCGGCAGATCTGCGTTCGCTGGTTTTATGTCAGGTGGGTTTTGTGGTGTTGGCCTGTTCAAAAGTTCCTCGAAGTGCTCTACCCATCTGTTCCTTTGCTGCTCATCTCCCATAATTGACCTTCCGTTCTTATCCTTCACTGGTCTTTCCGGTCTGCTGTACTTCCCTGCTAACTTCTTGCTGGTGTCATACAGTTCTTTCATGTTGTTCTCTCTCGCTGCTTCCTCTGCTGATGTTGCCAGGTCATCAATGTACTTCCTCTTGTCTGCTCTAATGCTCTTCTTCGTCTGCTTGTTTGCTTCTGTATACTCTGCTTGTGCCTTGGCCTTCTCTGCTCGCGTGCGACTGTTGTTTACAGCCATCTTCTTTTCCTTCCTCTCCTTGATCTTTTTCAGACTGTCTGCAGAGATCCACTCTTTATGCTGGTGTTTCTTTGTGCCAAGCACTTCCTGGCATGTCCCTATCACTGCTTCTTTTAACGTGTCCCACCTCTTTTCAAGACTACTGTCATCTTCTTCCAACATGTCTTGCAGAGCTTGGAATTTGTTGCTGAGGGTCACTTTAAACTCGTATTGCTTACTTGCATCTCTCAGGAGAGCTGTGTTGAACTTTTGTCTTGATGATTTCGCCGCCATCCAGTTTTTCTTTAACTTTAGCTTCAGCCTGGCCACCACCAAGTGGTGGTCCGAAGCCACGTCTGCTCCCCTCTTCACTCGCACATCCTGCAAGGACCTTCTAAACTTCTTGTTTATGCAGATGTGGTCAATCTGATTCTCCGTTTTGTGGTCCGCCGACATCCAGGTGGCTTTGTGAATGTTCTTGTGGGGGAATACGCTGCCACCAATGACTAAGTTGTTTAATGCACACAGGTCTGCTAATCTCTCACCGTTTTCGTTCATGTCCCCAAGTCCATGGCACCCCATGATGCCTTCATACCCCGTGTTGTCCCTCCCAATCTTGGCGTTTAGGTCCCCCATCAGTATTGTGACGTCTCTCTCTGGGTACTTCTCCACTATAGACTGCAGTCTATTATAGAACTGATCCTTTGCATCTTCATCGCTGTCATTTGTGGGAGCGTAGCATTGTATTACGTTCATCTTTATCTTCTTTTTCTTGGTTCGGAAGGATGCTGTGATAATTCTTGATCCATGGGCTTCCCATCCTATCAGTGCTCTCTGTGCTTCCTTTGACAGCATCAGTGCTACTCCTTGGGTGTGGGGGGCATTTTCCTCTTCATGTCCGGAGTACAGCATCATCTCTCCTGACGATAGTCGCCTCTGTCCTGACTGTGTCCATCTAGTCTCGCTGACTCCAAGCAAGGTGAGCTTGAAGTTCTTCATTTCTGCTGCTACCTCAAAAGTCTTCCCTATCTCATACATAGTTCGTACGTTCCATGTTCCTATGTTTGTTGTCCTGGTATTAAGAAGGGTTGTCGGCCGTGCAGCTTCCAGAGACTTCCGGCTTTCACTACATGGCGTCATACTTCTTCTTGACGAAGTCCCATCTCCTCCCAGGGCTGAAATGTCCTGATCTCCTGTTGGCGTTTCTGTAGCTAGCGTTTTTTTTTATAGGGTGGGGTAGCTAGCCCCACGCCCAACCCTCCTCCTTTTGCAGCCGGGCTTGGGACCGTCCTTGGCGGAGTTAACACATATCACAGAAAGCAGTTATGTTGTTTCAGTTTTGTTCACTTCTTTGACAGAAGTCCTGACAGACGTACGAATTTGGGAGTGTACAGGATTTAAAAGTGCCCAGAAAGTGTATAATGCAGTTTATAATGAGTTAATAAAACAAGCCAACAAAATGTGCATCAAGACATCAAGCACATTCAACAGACATGGTAAATGATGTTTATAGTGTTTATAATGTAACAATGGGAGGTTCAGTTACGGGACATAATTAAGCTATACGTCATATAAACTGAAAATTTCTGAGATGACACACTGGTTCATTGTGTCCTCAAACAAGACACTTAAGCTGCAATGGACTGTCCTCTCTAAGCAAAATCCTTACAAAATAGTGCCCAATGTACTGGTTGTCACGGGTGTAAAAAGGCAAAGTCATAAGCTCCAATTCAAATAGTTTACTTCAAAAACTCACAGGTACAGATTGTCAGGAAGACTCACAAAAACACTATGACAATAACAAGAACCGACAAGGACAGACTGAACAGAAGCCACCTAAATACAAGAACAAATCAAACATAACAAGGTGAAGACAGGTGACACAGATGATGAGGATGATGAACAGGTGGATGATTGAGGGAGTGAGTTCAGGTGTGGAGACAAGAGGATGCTGGGAAGTGTAGTGAAGATGACGAAGACAGAATGGTGCAGACGATGACTGTGACACTGGTAATATGAAGGACTTTTTTTCACATGTTTTACCCATATTTTTAATTACACATGGCATTGTGTTGTGTTTTAGGACCTGGGTCAGAGTTTTTAGGGTCAGAAAGCTCTCATCAAAAGATTTCATCAAAAATATCTTCATTTATGTTCCGAAGATCGGGTTCTAAACAACATGAGGGTGAGGAATTAATGACAGAAATTTCATTTTTGGGTGAACTAACCCTTTAACAAACAAAGTGTAGACATGATGTAAGTAAGAGGTTTATTGTGCATTGTTGGCAGCTTCATTGATTATAATTGTGAGATTGTGATGAAGTGACAAAGCGACAGCACTTTAGTGATTGTAAAGGGAGAGGTCATTTGGCTCGCTTTTGAGGCAACGGCCTATATAATTCATTAAATTAAACTATTGGTTTCATGATGCTAAGAGGATCAACAGCCAATTGCATGCTGCAAAGTTTCGGAAGTGACATCTACATATAAATGCTGGATTCACTCTGTCTGTCTATTCCAATTATTGGTAAAAGTGATGGCTTGTAAATAATCGTAAACGTCTCACTGTACTGAGCCGCTGCTTACACAATACATCTGCACTTTACTAACTAGAGCATCCTCCTAAGTAATTTTAGAAGCACCCTTAGTGATTTAATTCTAGAATCAGGCCTGATATGGACAAGAAATACAACTGAAGTAAATGGGAACTGAAATAATTTGGTTATCAACTTTCTTCAAAATATCTTCATGGTGTTCAGCAGAAGAAAGTCAGTCATACATATTTGGAATAACATGAAGGTGAGTAAATGACAGAATTTTCATTTTTTTAAAGAAATTATATTAGATTATAACTTTAACGGATAATGTCCTGGCAGAAAACTCTCTAATCCCAGCGAAGGAAGATTCTAGATGACAATCTGTGAAAGAGACGGTGCTTAGAAGTGTCAGTCTCAACACAAACACAGACACACATGCACACAGCATTGCAGAGACACTGCACCATCATGACTTACAAATGTGTATGTGTAAAGACTGCCAGTCTACCTCGCTCATGTGTTGCAGTACCAGCCCCTGGCACCACTGCAGCTATAACAAACTAGGGCAAGCTATTTATATCACAGAGAGGAGAATGAGAGAGAGAGAGAGAGAGAGAGAGAGAGAGAGAGAGAGTGATTTAGAGTAAGGGGAGAGAGAGAGAGTTCAGGTGCAGGAGAGTGCAGGCACTAGGAGGAGTAGAAGGTGATGCAGCAGATATGGGATGCAGGAGAGTCAGAGATAAAAAAAAAAAAAAAATAGAAAAACAACAGCAAGTCAGATAGTTAATATGACAGACAGGCTGAGATAGAAGATAATTTTAAAAAAGGCATGTGGAAAATAAAAAAAAGGTATAAAAACAACAACAACAAATCAGATCAGTTTGTACAATATTTGCACTGTAGAGGAATAGTATTGTGTTTGTATCAATCAGGTTAGATCTATTGCAGTTTCAATGTTTTTTTCCACAAAATGTCACCTATGTAAATGAGCCATATCCTGACCTGAATAACAATAGCACAATATTCTCAAATCTTTTTAATCATCGGGTCAGCAGCAGGACCACGGACTGCTCACTACAGCAGTAAAATGAGCAATGCAGTATATGTATTTCTGAACCTTATTATACAATAAATAATGCGCGGATGTGTCATTTAAGGAATCGGCTTTGCTTCAGGACCCAGATTTTACATTGGACATCAAGTGGTGACCCAGCAAGACTGTTTACTGTACATTATCATAAAATGTTGTTAAAATCCAATGTGAAGTGCAAAGGCCCAACAATATTTAAAACTATTAACATGAAGAAGAACAAGAAAAACAGGAAACATGCATAACAAAAGCAGACACGTAATTTCTAACACATGGAACACATAATGGACAAAATACGATTAGCAATACTCTATTAAAATTGAGAAGATTACTAATTTTTCAATCCTAAATATGCTTGTAATTTGCATTAAGTGACGTTTTTGTCTGTGCAAATGTATCAACAAAAGACTTTTCATATCATATCATCCTATAGTAGTGGCCAAAAGTGATGTCCGGAAGGGAATATTTGTTTTTAAATTACACTAAACTTGGTTAAGGTATTCATCTGACAAAATTATTTGGCAAAAAAAAGCAAACTACAGCTACAGATTTTATTTTACAATGCAAAATAAAAATGCATAGAAAAACAAAAAGTTCACAGGAAAAAGCATACATTGACTACAACATAATCAGTTATTAATATTTTACTGGTTCTCTCTTGTTTTTGCATGCGTTCATGATTTATTTGTATGACAGCCTGGCCAAAAATGATGTCCACACAATTTGGCATGTTTCATTGTGTTATCACAAATAAACCAATACCAAATTTTCAATTCAAACAAACACACAAATAAAATGTATATATACACTATCATTCATAAGTTTGAGGTCAGTATGATTTTTAAAAAAGAAATGAATACTTTTATTCAGCAAGGATGCATTAAATAGATCAAAAGTGACAGTAAAGAATTTTACATTACAAAAAAATAAAGAATCTAAAAAATCTAGAAAAAGAATCCTAAAAAGGTATCATGGTTTCCAGCAGCACTGTTTTCAACATTAATAATAATAATAATAATAAGAAGATAGGTTTCTTGAGCAGCATATCAGAATGATTTCTGAAGGATCATGTGACACTAAAGACTATAATGGCTGCTGAAAATTCAGCTTTGCCATTACAGGAATAAATACGAATTTAAATTAAATATTTACATTATAATAATATTTCACAATATTACTGATTTTCTTGTATGTTTGATCAAATAAATGCAGCCTTAGTGAGCAATGAGCATACAATACTTCTTTCATAACCATTAAAAAATCTTGCAATCCCCAAACTTTGAATAGTAACTAAAAGTAGAAGATTTTTTCTGGTTCTGATGCCAAAGGTGGTTCCTGTGGTAACTCATCCACTGGGATGTCAGGTGTCACATTTAAAGACTCGGGGTTCAGGTTTAGTATATTATTTATGGTCCTCCACTTCTCTCTCTGCCTCCGTTTTGCCCTCATCCATATAAGACGCCTTTTTTCTTGATCCTTTTGGCCAAGTTCATCCATTGACAGGTGTTCTTTTTTGCCACTGAGTTTTCTTCTTTGGCAACTAAAAACAAAAAGAAAACTATACCACCACTACTAATTATAAAATATTGGTTAATCACTCAGTTTTCTTTTACTACATGCAAAATAGAGCCGATTGTATGCATTGTAACAGTGTTATGATGCAATTACTACTAGTATTATAATAATAGTAATAATAATAATTAAATAATAAAAACAAATTATATTTTTCTCTTCTTTTGGCAAGAATCTCTTCTTTTTTAACATGGATCAGCTTTGATCCTTTCCCAGTAGCGAGCTCCTTTTTCCTTATTTAAAGGCATCTGCAAAGGTAAAATTCAGTCAAAATGATGTAATAATATACTCTGCACATTTCCTATTAATAAAATGTTGTATTTATTTATTCCAGATATGTACAAATATGACCTACATACATTGCTGTCATTCGGTACAACCAGTAGGTCATTCGGTATAACCAAATTATCAGTATTTCCGAATGACACTTTTGGTAATACCGAATGACAATATTTTTATATCTAACAGGCTGATATTAGCTAGCTAGCAAATTATATGGCTAGCTAGCTAGCAAAAAGACAATCAGACATTTTATATTTAGTTTTTAAAATATTACAAAATTTTCCATGTTTTATAGCGGTTTTACCGAATGACCTGATATTTCGGGACATGCGTATAAGCAAGTGAAAACATGAATTATTCAAATAGTTAAGAATGAGTTACTTTGCTTCACGACCACGTGGTCCTTTGCAGGTGTCTGAACGATGTCACATCCTGTCACATGATATTGACCGCATGACTTTATCCAAAATGGTGCCTTTATATTGGTTACTCCGAATGACATCAATGAAATTCATTTTTCCAGACATTCTCTCCTATAACAAAGCAATGACTTCTACACATAATTTTAATACCATTTTGCCCTAGGTTGATATATAATGTTATAAAATCATGCCAGAATAAAAAATATATAGATTTATTACATATTAAGACATTTTAATCACAAATGAAATGGCTGTATTGGCTTTCGGACGGTTAAACCGAATGACCTTTTGAAACTTCAAAATCTTTAAAATACCTTTATACTGTATGAAGTAAAATATAATTAAAACCTTTTGGATTCAATAAAAGAGATCAAGTTGTACTACCTTACATACTTCGGATGTGTTATCTTTGTTTTTTATTATTATTAAGGCCTTTGGACAAAAAAATGACACATCACGTCATTGACCCTAATTTATATATTTTTTCTATTATATATATATATATATATATATATATATATATATATATATATATATATATATATATATATATATATATAGCATTGGTGAGTAGCAGGATAATGAAATGTATAATCACTAACCCCAGCCAGGATGATGTTGTATAACTGCTGAATGTATCCTTTACATATCACACATTTTCTATCAAATCCATCATTCCCAACAGCCTGATCTCTTGGGTGAGTTTATAAAGGGACTATTTATAGACTCTAATTTAAGTATACATGGCTCAGATCCACTGTTTTGACTCCCATCTGAAGAGTCTCTGTGCTGGGGCAGGCAGAGAGGACTTTGACCCTGATACAGCCCAGTGAACAGAGAGGGGAGGGGGGTCGCGAGTCCATTCGAGGCACGTGCGACCAAAGCAGGTCAACAGTCTTAATGAAACAACAAGGCCAGGCTGCCAGACACAACCAAATGAAAGACTTATGAAGTGTGTGCTTGTGTGTGTGTGTGTGTGTGTGTGTGTGTGTGTGTGTGTGTGTGTGCTTGTGTATGTGTGTGTGTGTGGGGGGGGGGGGGTCACCGTGTCAGTGAGAGCTCTAGTTTCTAAAACAAAAATAAAGGCCAGCTGTTTGCCCATAAAGATGCTCCCATCTCTACTGAAGGACACAAATCACACTCAAGAGCAGAAAATAAAGAGCATTTCTGTATTTTTCAGTCCCCAGGGTTGTGTACAATAAATTGTCCAGTTTTGACAGGAGAAAATTGTAATTTAGAATAGACGTCTCATGATTAATGTTACAAAGTGATTGTCCAAATACCATTTCGCTGTCACTCGCAGTCACAGCAGTACATTCACAGCTGCTCTGAATAACAGCGTTCATTAGCACAAGATCACACAACCACACAATCTACAGGGCAGTACACAGGGTCACAGAGTGAAATGCATTATGGGTAAAATCTAGTTCTCACTGTTTTATCCATCTTTTTTACCCCCAGGATAATGACCAAATATACTATTCAAACACACAAATACACAAAACGCACCAATGTTCACACAGTCATATAGCACACACACACAATAACAGAGATGTTAGCCATGCTCTTACTGGTATTGATAGCAAACACCTGGCAATGTTGTCCAAGCCTCAGCTGTACTCATTAACTGGTCATGAATCCAAAGTGTACTGTAGCAATATTACTTGCCAGCTGAACTTACAAAGCGATCATGTCATAAGAAATTGAATTTGAAATCAAAACACATTCAGCAGCAGTTGTCGATTTAATCTAGTGGGAAAAAAACTTTATTGAATTTTAGCATATTATGATTCCTGTTTAGCTACATTTTGAACACCAAACAAAATTTGTTTTCACCTGCTTTTGTTTGAACTGTCCTTTGATTTTGCTTGAAGTATATCGGGGCCTTTACCTATTATAATATTTTCTAATGGTTATTTTTAGGTTTTATTTACACCACCATTCAAACGATTGGGGTCAGAAAGATATGTTTAAAAAAATTAATAATTTAATAAAAATTAATAAGTAAGACTTTTACATTGCTATAAAATATTATATATCAAATAAATGCTATTTTCAAAGCTTTAGTGTTAACATGGGCTAGACATGAAATAATAGAAAAAAATACCTTTATTAAACAAAAATGCATTAAATTGATCAAAAGTGACATTTATTTCAAATAAATACTGGTCTATTAAGCTTTCTGTTCATCAAAGAATCCTAAAAAAATATTAAACAGCACAACTGTTTTTTTTTATATATATATATTTTCTTATATTTATTTTTATAAACATTTCCAGAATGTTCTGGGAACCAAACATTGTTAGCTGGGTATGATGCAAAATAAATTTCTATATTCGTGGCGTTCTGATGTCAGAAACCTGAAATAATTAACAAAATGCAGGCTGGCCAAGTAAACTAACTACTGGGGCCTCATTTATAAACGTTGCGTACGCACAAAAGAAGGCGTACGCCGCTTTCTACGCAATAATTGGTATTTATAAAAAGCAAACTTGACGGTAAAATGTGCGGTCCTTCACGCAAGCTCTGACCCAGGCGTACGCACAAAAACGGGTGAAATGAGAAATGGCGACACCGTCGGCAGATGGAAGAAACACGTGAAAGTGTGTGAAACTGTAGACCGTTGTGTAAAATAAATGGCAATACTTCCTCTCCTAAATAACACGAAGACGTCACAAAGCAAGTATTACAATTAACAGCCTACACGAACACCCGTTTGATCGATCTGCAACAGAAATGCAAATTAACACATATTTGCAAAAAGAAAAGTGAAATATGTTCTGCAATAATATTGGCATGTTATACAATTCATCCTCATAAATAAGATGGTAAACAGAACGAAATAATGTACAAAACTGATATTCTCGCCAATGTGTCCGTCTGGCGGAGCAGATATAGCTAGATAGTCAGTCAGATAGATAGATAATTAGGGAGAGATAGATAGATAAATAGATAGATGTATTATTTGTCCACTGGGGAAAGTTGTTTTCATAGTAAAAATGTCTTTATCAGCTACGGAATCATGGTATTCATGCAGGTATTTCATGCATATGCCTTTAGTTTGTTTTATTTTTGATAAAATAACGTATGACGTATGTCTCAACCATTCAGAAAGCTGCAAGAAATTACATTTGCGCTGAACTATTTCCCATTTCCAAGTAGATTATAACCGACATCTGTAGCTTGTCATTTCTTTTTTATTTCGGCCACAGTCCGAGGTTGTGAGCTGCAAATTTACGGCGTCTGCAACCTTTTGCCACTCAAGTGCCTTTTTGGCATTAGTAGGCTAATGCCCACACTGTGCCCTCCAAACAAAAATTTTTCTCCTCTTTTCCACCTCGCCAACGATAACTTCTACTTCACATTGAATGAAGTTACGTTTTTTTGATTTCCTCTCTATGTTTGCCACGATTTCGCAATCGTTGAATATTAACTTGTGGGCGTTTCACGGACTATTTATGGGCAACTATGGGCGTGACATGAAGCCGCAAAAGCTGCGTTACATTTAGAATTGATTGTGATTTATTAAGGGAAAAATGCGTAGGATGTGCGTGCGCACAGTTTTATAAATCCGAATATTTCTATGCGTACGCACGTCTTATGTTTCATCCGTACGCCACTTCTGACGCAAATCCTACGCAAAGTTTTATAAATGAGGCCCCTGGTCCTGGAGCAGGAAAAAAAATCTACATTGACCCTGCAGGTGTAAGGTGGAAAAATATTATTATTATTGAACCCTAGAAGAACTAATGATAAGAGTAAAATCTGGAAAGGTCAACCAAATCTTCTTCTATGTCAGAAAAAAGGTGCGGACGTTTCAGTCTGAACTTCACACCTTGTAGGCTACAGCACAAATAGTCTCAGAACATGTCACAATGTAATGAAGAAGCTTTGCAAAGAGGAAGTTATTGAAGGATGGGGCTAACCAACAATACCGGGGAAAAAATCCTTGACTGTATAATATGATGCTTAGCCTGTATAATATGATGCTTAGATCAAAGACAAAGAACAAGAAGAGACCTAGTTGAAAATAATAAAACCGCTTTTGATTGTATTCACAAAAACAAGATGTCCATTTGTGTTCCCAACACTAGAATAACGTGTTTGGGTTCAATGTTTTTAGATACGCACAAGGGGTTTTCAGAGGAGTAAGGTACGCTTTCAGCCAGTCTCTCCATCTCTGCTGAGAAATCACATCTCCGCTTATTCTCCATACCAAAAATAAGTTCTTAGAATGTTTTGCTAACATTCCCATTAAGTTATGAAAAAAATATTTCTGAATGTTTTAAAACGTCGTTTGAATGTACAAAACGTCGAGTTTTTTTTATGTATTAAAGCTACAATAAGTATTTTTTTTTCGCCGCTAGGGGTCGCTAACCTTTTGTAATAACAAAGGCGTAGCTTGATGACGCATAATATAAGCGGAATTATGGAACTTGGCGTCATGCAGATGGATCTAATATTGTTTATGGATGAGTGAAAACATTCATTTTTTTTAACATGACTGTGGTATGAACCAGGTCAAGATTGCTAATGAGAGACAGATATCAGCGCCACACGCAAGTCCCGCGGATATAAAGGAATAAGGACATTTCATTCTACCGAACCTACCCGCAAGTGCTGAATTACTACTCACACGGGTCAGTTTGTTTGTTAAACTTGTGAGATAACGCAGCACTGTTTCACTTGGTCTTCACTATAAACTGCATTTGAGTGTGTTGAAAGTTATAATGTTATTCTAATTATGCAAGAGCGGCGTCTCTGTCGAGTCGAAGTTTTGTCGTGGTGCTCTCGGCATCTCGAAAACGCCACGCCGTTATGCGTTCTTTAAATGTTTTAAAGAACGTTTTGTCCTAACATTTACATGACTTTGAAACAAATGGTCTATTAAAGGTGCTCTAAGCGATGTCATGTGTTTTTTAGGTCAAAACATTTTTTGTCACATACAGCAAACATCTCCTCACTATCCGCTGGCTGCCTGTTCCCTGAACACACTGTAAAGAAACGCGATCTCTGTAGACAGCCCATGCTTCACAAACAGCACCAAAAACAAACTGCAGCGACCCGCTCCCCAAAACATAACAAACTGTTCCAGCCAATGACCGACAAGAAGGGTTTGGGGGTGCTGTTTGGGGGGTTAGTGTGCGGATGAGGAGGAGGGAGGGTCTAGCTAGCCTCCGTTTTGTTTGACAATAGTTCGAACGTCAACAAGAAGTGACGTCACCCAGGATCGCTTAGAGAACCTTTAACGTTACAGGAAGAAAGTTTGTTCGTAGCCTAACTTTGAAAGAACCTTGCCAGAACGTTCTGAGAACATTCCCTGAGTTGGGAATCTGCTAAATGCGACTAAAGATTTTAAGATATTATAAACATTACCATGATTTTCTGTAAAGCTGCTTTGAAACAATGTGTATTGCGAAAAGCATACAAATAACACTCTAAGGGCGTTTCATTAAAATTGTTCTCACGTTTTATGCAAACATTCCAAAACATGTATTATTATTAGGCTATTATTCTAAGAACTTTTTCTCTCAATGTTATGAAAATGTTCAAGTAAAAATAACATTGTAAGGACATTCCATGAACATTGTTCTCATAACTTTTTCTCTCTACATTACGAGAACATTCATTAAGTACAAATTACATCGTAAGGATGTTCCATGAACGTTGTAGCAACTCAGAACGCTTTATGATAACATTATGAAAACATTCGGCAAATAATAACAACATTATCCCCCAGTTTCACAGACAAGGCTTAAGCTAGTCCAAGACTAAAATGCCTGTTTGAGCTGTTTCAACTGAAAGCAACATGCACTGAAATATCTTAATATCAGTAGGCCTACCATTGTTTTGTCTCAGGATGCACACCAGTGATGTTTTTGTGCAGGCACGTTTATAAAAGCTACTGTCCTAATTGAACTAAGGCCTAGTTCTGGTTTAATCTGTAATACCAGGCCTATAATAAGGATGTTCCGACAATGTTATTCTAAAAACGTTTTCTCTCAACATTACGAGAAATTTATATTAACTATTAATAATAACATTATAAGAACGTTCCTTAAACATTATTTTAGGAATGTGTTGTCCTAACATTTACATGTGAAAAGTTATGGGAACGCTCCCTGTTAGCTGGGACCACATGAGAAGTAAAAGCTCTTCTCCCTGCCACTCCTCAGGTAAGAGGTTACAGCTTCAACGAGCAGCCAAAATATTCCATGAATGCTGAGGCAACGCAATGTCAACGTCAGATGTTGTCCTTGGGGCCTTAAAGCGCTGGCTTCTGAATGTAGGTTAAAATGTACTGCTCACAAGACCTCCACTAGTTTTGAACATGCCTGATTTGGAAAACTAGAGTTTGTTGGAAAAGAGACCTTGCAAGCATGCACTCAAAGCCTGAGGACCTGAGTGTGTTGTATGGAATAGAAAGCCTTTTATCCCATAATGCCTCATCCCAAGCTCACATAGACCCTTAAAGGAATAGTTCACACAAAAATGAGCGTCGTTCCAAACCTGTATATATTCCTTTCCTCTGTGTAGCACAAAAGAAGATATTTCGAAGAACGTTTCAACTGTTTTTGACTAAAACAACACAGACTTTAAACCCTCATCTTTCCCTCGCGGGTCAAAGTGACCTAAAGCCCTAAAATTATACTTAAAAATAACAATTTCATGCCTAAACCTTTTAATTCAGCTCAAAATATCCTATATTGGGTGTCTTTGCCGACCTCTTGTGGAAAAAAAAGAATATAACATGATATCTCATGACTCTAGCCACTAGATGGCCTTATAGCACTATTTGGAGCAAATGAGCTGTTTCCCCTGGGTCCTAAAGTCATTTAACTTCAGTATGCATTTAGATACACATGTAAACATTGTAAAATCCTTTTTTGGTAAAGTTGTAGCATTTATAGTTAAAATGTAGAGCGTGTTTAGGTGTTTCTATGTACTGAAGCATTCCTCGCATTCCATTCATTCTTATTGGAGTCAATTAGACCCAATTTTTTTACTTTTTTAAATTTCAACCACAAAACTCCTCGAATCCATTCCCAAAAGGCATGGGGTCTTGGACCCCTCCGATGAACACTCCAATTTGTAAAAAAAAACAAAAACAAAAAAAAAACAGAGGGAAGGATTTAATTTACATTTTACAGATGACAAAATGATGACAAAATTCATTTCAAAGTTCATTTTGGGGTGAGCTATCCAGTTTATCAAGATATTCAGTTTATCTATGAGTTGAATTGTCAACTAATAAAATGGGGAGAGAAAGAGATTTTTTATTTAATTTGTTCTCACCCTCTGCCTGTCCTCCTCAAACAGCCTCATGCACACTGCAGGCAAACAGAGCTTAGATAGATCACTCAAGTCCATCATCTCTTCAGAGTCTTCTTCAATCTACTCAAACGCCATCTCTTCTTCTTCGTCCTGCCACCTCACGCATCATTCCCCTGCCCCACCAGGAGAGGGAGTTATTAAAAATGCCACAATCCAGTTGACATTTTGAGGCAATCGAGGATATACGAAAACAAACTACGGTGGTTTGCATTTTGCTTTAGGTAAAACAGTTAGGAAAGAGAAAAAGTAGTCTTTGTGCACTTCATTATTTAACTAGAAATGGTGATCTGTGAGGGAGCAAGTTTCTGCATCAATACACTTACATAGGGTCTGATGACTAATAACCTGACCAGGTGACTTTTAATAACAAATTATGCCAAACAACCATTTGTGATAATAAATTGAAGATATACATTCATATTATATTGTAGTTATTTGAGTCAATATACAATTTAAAAAAACAAACGAATAATATGAATAAATAAATACTCTAAATAAAAATAGTACAGTATTGTTTTCTTGTTGACAGTGGAAAAGGCTGTTCTGTATGTCTTGACAACTGAACGTGCTTGAACTTTCATATACTCTCAGCTCTCTCGCTGTGTGTTATAGCGCCATCTTGTGCCCGTTATATGACTAGGCCTACACTGTTTATGAGTGTAATATTATTATACGTCTGTCTCTATTATATAAAGTAGGCCTATGTGTTCGCTAACCTGGAGAGGATGCAAACAACCGTACGTGTTGCTGTTTGTATATTTATGGCGACAAAAAAGAGTAATATACACATAATTCACAGACTTTTTCGGAGAAAAACATTGCGGATGCACTACATTTAATAACAAACAGATTAGCATTAAACTATCAAGATAGCACTGACAACATAAATGTCATAAAGAGTTCAACGTCGGTGATATTCTATTAATTCTTTCACTTTAATTTGATGTATAATTTTTAAAAAATCGCAGAGTAACGTGTTACATCAGAGAAAAATCTAATGGCATGATAAGTTTTATATCACTTAAGTTACCGGTTATTTGCAACTGATTCAATATCAATTCTGAGCGAGAGGCCATCACTTTAAGATCCGAAACACATAAACAGGATTGGTATAAAGGGATATTGCTAAATCTAAATTAGATCTCTTATCATATAAACAGTAAATTCACAGTAAACAATAAAAAAAACAGTAAATACACAAGTGACAGTGAGGAATGACCATGGGAATGACCAATGACATTCAGGTTCCCTTTCGAGAGGTTCCTCCTATTGCGTAAGTAGCTTACGCTATGGGAAAACTCCTTTTCTCGAGAAATATTGAAGTCTTTATGTAAAACGCATTGCAGCTGCACAGCATACAGCAATGAGCGAGGCAGCTCGGTCATTGGCTGTGCTGCGGCAACTGCACGAACCTATGACGGGGCGACTCTGAACCCGCTTCCAATGAGCGTGTTTCGCGCCCGCGCGCGTCAGAGCCCGCCAAGATGGGCGTGGCCAAGGACTATATATTGGGCGCCCCGTCCTCTGAGTTCTTTAGATTTAATCTCCTTCAGCAAAGAACCTTCTCTTCGCTGGATCCTCCGGATTTCTTGGAGTCTTTTCGCCGCCGCCGTCGACAAGCCTACAGCAGGACTGCTTCGAGGACGCCGGCGCCTTCAGCCGCCTTCGATCGCCTTTCTGCTAAGCCATCCGGTGCGCATCATCTTATATCCTTTTTCAAAGCTTTCAGTGTTCGCCCCCGCGACACTTTCTAAAAAGAGCAAATTAACAAGGCGTTGTTTCAAATGCATTCCTGCGCCTTGTGTCGAGGCCCTCTTCAGGACGGGGATCGTCACATCATTTGCGCCCGCTGCTTGGGACCGGACCACGCAGAGGCTGCCCTTACTCGAGGCGGATGTCCCGAGTGTGACGCCCTGGGCCTCACCGAGCTGCGCGCTCGCTTCGCCATTTTCACCGCGAAAGAGCCCACCTCCTCCGTGCTGCCATCTCCTCTGGTCGAGCCGCGCAAGAAAAAGCGCCGCTCACAGAGGCCGCCGGAGCACGCGGTTTGCAGTGATGTCACGCCGGGCCAATCCCCGCGTGCTTCACCACCACCCGAAGACTCCCCGCCGCCAGTCCAGTTCACACAGGCGGACCAGCACCCCTCCAGCGGAGCGATGGGGCTCGTCTCGTTTGGCGCGTCAGGGGATGACGATGACAAGGATGACAGTTTCTCCGGTGATGCTGCATCCGACGACTGGCCGGGTTCGTCGTTCGACCCCGCGCCATCGACATTAGCGGGCACGAGTGCGGGCTCCAGCATGGACTCGGAGATCGTCCGCATCCTGTCTAAGGCCGTGGAAGACCTCGGGCTCGATTGGTCTTCCCCGGAAGAACCCGCCCGCAGTCGACTGGACGAGTGGTTCCTGCAGGGGCGCCGACAGGCCCCTCGACAAAGGCCCTCCCCCTTCTTCCCGGAAGTTCACGACGAACTCACGAAGTCGTGGAAAGCCCCGCACTCCGCTCGCCTGAAGCCTTCTTTTTCTTTGTCGCTCTCCTCTGTGGACGGCGCGAAAGAAAGAGGCTATGAGGGGACTCCGCCCCTCGAGGAGGCTGTGGCCAATCATCTGTGTCCACCCTCCAACGCTGGATGGAAAGCTAAAGCTTCTCATCCATCGAAGCCCTGTCTGTCTACTTCAGCTATCGCTGGTCGCGCATACGCCGCCGCCGGCCAAGCTGCATCAGCGCTTCACTCTATGGCTGTCCTCCAGGTGTTTCAAGCTAAACTTCTCCGCAGTATGGACGAGTCTGGACCCGATCCTGAGGCATTCAAGGACCTGCGCAGCGCCACTGACATAGCGCTGTGAGCTACAAAAGCCACCGCCCAATCCATCGGCCGTGCTATGGCTAACCTGACTGTCCTTGAGCGCCATCTGTGGCTGACGCTAACAGAGATGAAGGATGCAGATAAGGCGTCATTTCTCGACGCGCCTATCTCCCAAAGCGGCCTGTTTGGACCAGCGGTGAAGGAGTTCGCCGAGCGCTTCACCGAAGCCCGTTAGGACTCGCAGGCTATGCGTCACTTCCTGCCCAAGCGATCTAGCTCATCGCAGAGCCGCTAAAGGCCGCCTCAGCAGCAGCGAGCTAAGACGGCGCCTCCCGTCTCTCAGCCCAGACCTGAAATGGATTTTCGACCCCGCTCGCGCTCTGCCAACAGGAAGCAACCGCCCGAGCGATGGGGACCTCGGCCCAAGATTGTGCTGAACCCAGAGCCTCGTAAGTCCTCCTAGCTACCGGGAGAAAAAGGGAGAGCGCGTGTCTCGCAAGAGCCGGACCGTTCTCTCCAAAACGTTTAAAACATTACCCAGTCCCCTTACAGGCGGCTGGAAATGTCTATACAGCAGCCAATGTGCCAGCCACACAGCTCGCCCACCTGCAAACAAACGCCGTTTTTACAGCGACACACAGAAATCACTTAAAGAGCCATTTTCTGCCTGTGTCATTAAAGGGTCACGTGTCCACACCAAAGTGCGCATTCCCACATATCAAAACTGTCAACGCAGTGCCAAATGTTTTCCCAGCTCAAGCTGGACGCCCCATAAATGTAGATTGTGTGCCAACTGTCACGTATGCACCACTACACATAAGCACTGTTCCCACAGTTATAAACAGTTCCCCAGTAAAAGTGGGAAGTTTTATAAGAGTAGCGCGTGTGCCCGCTGTTATGCATGCACCCCAACTCACAAACACTGTTTATATGACCAAAAACCTCTCGCCACGAGCGGGAAGTTTTATGAAAGTGGCGCGCGTGCCTACCACAGTCTATGCACCCCCACCCATAAGCACTGCCCATACAGTGTTAAACATTTCCCCATCTCACTCTGTGAGCATTACGGCGAGCGTGCCTGTAATCTCACACGCACCCCTGCACTCGGTATTCAACAAAGCTGCTCAGCGCGCGCCCGCGCCGCTGAGAGCTGTAAGCTCGGTATTAGCACAGGGCGATTTGCTGGCGGGAGCCATACGTCACTGCGACATGCCCCCAGCCAGCATTCAGCCCATATCTGTGCGAGCGAAAGCTTGGGAAAATATCCCCGACATGCCGAAATGGGTTTTGAACATAATAAAACATGGTTACTCACTTCAATTCGCTCGCAGACCGCCCCGCTTCACAGCAGTGGTCGAGACGAAAGTGAGAAAAGATGTTTCACATGTTCTACGCACCGAGATGCTCAAACTGATAGAGAAAGGCGCTATAGAGACAGTTCCTCCCTCTATTAGCGAGGCAGGTTTTTACAGCCGCTATTTTCTCGTCCCGAAAAAGGATGGCGGTCTCCGCCCCATTCTAGATCTCAGACATCTGAACAAAGCTTTAATGATTTGCTCGTTCAGAATGTTAACAACCAAGCATATCCTCGTGCAAGTTCGCCCAGGGGATTGGTTTCTATCAGTGGATCTGAAAGACGCTTACTTTCACATTCCGATAGCGCCTCATCACAGGCCTTTTCTGAGATTCGCTTTCGAGGGACAGTCATACCAGTACACAGTACTACCATTCGGCCTGTCACTGGCACCCCGTACATTTACGAAATGTATGGATGCAGCACTTTCCCCCCTGAGGCAGCGGGGAGTGCGAATACTAAATTATCTCGACGATTGGCTAATCCTAGCACAATCAGAGAGCCAGTTAGTGACACACAGGTCTTGGATTATCAGTCATCTAGATTGCCTGGGTCTAAGAATCAATTTTGCAAAGAGCATGCTATCCCCCAGCCAGAATATTTCTTTTCTGGGAATAGTGCTAGACTCAGTGTAGATGACGGCGCGCCTCTCGTCAGAGCGCGCGCTCACTATCCGGCGCCTTGCAACATCGTTCAGAGCGGGTGCGCGCGCCCCCGTCAAGCGATTTCAAAGGATGCTCGGTCTCATGGCCTCAGCATCAGCTGTACTCCAGCTAGGATTGTTGCACATGCGTCCTCTCCAACGCTGGCTCAAAAGCCGTGTCCCCACTCACGCGTGGCGCTCGGGCCACTTTTTAATCAGAGCGAATCACGGCTGCATAAAAGCCCTGACGCCCTGGAAAGCTGTCGACTGGTATCAGTCCGGCGTGAGTTTGGGCGTGAACACAAGGAGAAAAATGATCTCGACAGATGCCTCCAAAATAGGCTGGGGGGCCCTTTACGAGGGCAGGCCTGTCTCCGGCTTGTGGTCAAACCCGGAGAAGCGCCTACATATAAACTGTCTGGAATTGAAAGCGGTCGCTTTGGCTCTCAGAGCCCTGCTCCCGTACCTGAAGGACGAGCACGTCCTAGTCCGAACGGACAACATGACGGTAGTTTCGCATATAAATCGTCAGGGTGGACTCAGATCGAGCTCCCTGCACTCGATGGCCAGGGAGCTCCTCCTATGGTCCCAGCACAACCTGCGCTCGCTGAGAGCAGCGCATGTGCCAGGTGTTCTGAACTCAGGTCAACATGCTGTCCAGAGACAAAGTTCTCCCAGGAGAATGGTCTCTCCACCCCCTGACGATTCAGTGGTTATGGCAAACCTTTGGCAGAGCAGAGGTCGACCTCTTTGCCTCCAAGGAAAATGCGGACTGCCCTCTCTTCTTTTCAAAGAGCACAGACGCGCTTGCTCAAATCTGGCCGAGCCGCCCACTGTATGCCTTCCCTCCAGTCGCGATGGTACCTCAGGTCATCAGTCGGATCAGGGAGGAGAAATGTGCAGTGCTCCTGGTAGCCCCACTCTGGAAGAACCAGACGTGGTTTCCAGAACTGATGCAGATGATGCAATCTGCCCCATGGCCGATTCCACTGAGGCTAGACCTCCTCAGGCAGGCCAACGGGATGATCCTCCATCCCCGCCCCGATCTGTGGGCCCTCCATGCCTGGCCCCTCAACGGGTTCCCGGGAACCTCCCCAGTGGAGTGTTGAGAACCATCACTGAGGCGCGAGCGCCCTCTACGAGGCGCTTATATGCCCAGAAATGGAAGGTGTTCAGTGACTGGTGTAAATCCAGGAACCTGAACCCTGAGACATGCGAAGTTCCGAGTGTGCTCGTTTTCTTACAAGAGCTGTTGGAGGCAGGCCGCACCCCCTCCACGCTCAAAGTATATGTGGCTGCCATAGCGGCATCACACGACCCTGTAGAAGGCCGCACACTAGGGAAAAACAACCTAGTTGTTAGTTTCCTGAGGGGCGCCAGGAGGATAATTCCCCCACGCCCCCCCTCGGTGCCAATCTGGGACCTGGCCACGGTCCTGGACGCACTCAAGCGTGCCCCGTTCGAACCCCTCCGAACTGTGCACCTTAAACAGCTCTCGCTCAAAACTGCTCTCTTGCTGGCTCTCGCCTCGGTCAAGAGAGTGGGCGACCTGCACGCACTGTCATCAAGCGCTGCCTGCCTGGAGTTTGGACCTAACGACAGCAGGGTTGTCCTCAGGCCAAAACACGGGTATATTCCTAAGGTGCTCTCTACACCTTTCAGAGCACAGGTGATATCTTTGGCCGCGCTATCGTCTCCAGCAGACGAAAGCGACGCTAATTTACTCTGCCCGGTCAGGGCGCTCAGAGTATATTTGGAACGTTCTGCCCTGTTCAGACAGACAGAGCAATTGTTCGTATGCTTTGGCGGCCGCACCAAAGGTCTGGCTGTTTCGTAGCAGAGAATATCGCGCTGGATAGTTGATGCTATAGCGCTGGCTTATGAAGCCAAGGGCCTTCAGTGCCCCTTGGGCATCAGAGCTCACTCTACGAGAGGCATGGCCTCTTCGTGGGCGTGGTCGAGTGGGATACCCATTCAAGATATTTGTGCGGCAGCAGGCTGGGCCTCACCGTCAACATTTATCAGGTTTTATAACCTAGAGGTCCCCTCATTGCGCTCCAACATACTGTCGGTCTAGCTATGGATAGGCTGGAGTGTGTACATGCTGAACATTATCTCCTCCCTTATAGGGTCCGTCTCTGACTGACTTAGAGGGTTTTTCATGCATATCAGTACATATAATGTGCTTGTGTATCTCTCTATAAGCCCATTGGGCCGTTCCACATTGTCCCTTATAAAACCCGCCTTCGGCCGGCTCGTTGGATAATTACTTTGCTTAAAGGCTCAGGCATCTGCCTCCGGCTTAATAGAGCGAAGTCAGCACGCACGGCGTTTTGCATGGTGTTCCCATAGCGTAAGCTACTTACGCAATAGGAGGAACCTCTCGAAAGGGAACGACTTGGGCCAGCGCATCCTTGTTCTTTGAAAAGAACACTGGGCAATGAGCGTTGTCCTTTGACGCGAATACATTTACATTTACATTTATTCATTTAGCTGACGCTTTTATCCAAAGCGACTTACAATTGCTATATATGTCAGAGGTCGCACGCCTCTGGAGCAACTAGGGGTTAAGTGTCTTGCTCAGGGACACATTGGTGTCTCACAGTGGATTCAAACCCAGGTCTCTCACACCAAAGGCATGTGTCTTATCCACTGCACCATCACCACCCCTTATAGGTCGAATAGGTCGACTACCGAATCACCACCGAATAGGTCGACTTCCGCTCTGCCAAAGAGGCGCCACAGCAGCTGGACTGTTTGGGGGTGTAACGACCACTCCCCGGGGGGGATATTGTCCCTGGACAATCTGTCCGGTCCCTCGTTCAGGATCCCTGGCACGTGCGTCGCTCTCAGCGAACGCAGGAAGCACTGGGCCCAAACGAGGAGGCGCTCTGCCAGGTCGCAGAGGCTCCTGGACCTGACACCGCCCTGGCGGTTCACGTAGGACACAACCGACATGTTGTCCGAGCGGACTAGAACGTGTTGGTCCTGTATGAACGGGAGGAAGCGCTTCAGCGCGTTCTCGACCACCAACATCTCCAGACAGTTTATGTGAAGGCATTTCTCTCTGTCTGATCACAGGCCAAAGACCGGTCTGCCCTCGAAAAGGCCGCCCCAACCTGAGTTGGAGGCGTCTGTCGAGATGATTTTCCGGTGGGAAATCGCTCCCATCCTCGTCCCCTGCTGGTACCAATTGGCCGCTAACCAGGGCTGCAGAGCTGAAATGCAGCTCTGAGATATCCTGATCCGCCTGCAGCCACGCGTCCACCCCTGACGGGGTACGCGGGCGTTCAACCAGCGTTGTAGCGGGCGCATGCGCAGTAAGCCCAGCTGAAGCACTGCTGCAGCTGAGGCCATACAGCCCAGCATCCTCTGAAATTTCTTCAGGGAGGCGGTTCTGCCCTTCTGGAAAGATGCGGCCAGGTGTCGAACACGGCGCGCGCGCTCTGTCGACAGCTGAGCCTTCATAGCCACGGAGTCCAGTTCCATCCCTAGAAAGGAGATAGACTGGCTGGGCTGTAATGAGCTCTTGGTCCAGTTGACCGTGAGACCCAATCTTTCCAAGTGACTGAGAAGCATAGTTCTGTGAGATACGAGCTCTTTCTCTGACTGTGCTAGAATCAGCCAATCGTCCAAATAGTTCAGAATTCGCACACCCTGACATCTGAGGGGGGCGAGCGCCGCGTCCATGCACTTCGTAAATGTACAGGGTGCCAGGGACAGGCCGAACGGGAGGACGGTGTACTGGTATACCTGGCCGTCGAAGGCGAATCTCAAGAATGGCCGGTGACGGGGTATAATCTGTATCTGAAAATATGCGTCTTTCAGATCGAGAGATATAAACCAGTCCCTCGGGCGAATTTGCGCGAGGATCTGCCTGGTTGTAATCATTTTGAACGGTCTCCTCATGAGAGCTTTGTTCAAAAATCTCAGATCTAATATAGGCCTCAGGCCTCCGTCCTTCTTCAGTACGAGAAAATAACGGCTGTAAAAGCATGACTCGCTCAGAGAAGGCGGCACCGGTTCTATAGCTCCTTTGCACAGCAGTTTGGCTATTTCTGCGCGGAGTAGATGTGCTACGTTCGCGCTCACTGTCGACTCGGTCCGAGCGTGAAAACACGGGGGACGGCAAGCAAACTGTAGTGCATAGCCCTGTCTTATTGTGCTCAGCACCCACTCTGAAACCCCTGGAATGGCTTCCCATGCTAGTGCATGTGTGGATAGGGGGAGAATGGCCTCCGGGTTCCGATCGCCGCACACTGTGGGCTTCGGGAACTGAAATGGAGACGTGGGCGCGGCGCGCGCACCCTCGGTGATTGGACGAAGCGGCTCACTGACAGCCGCTTTGGGCTGGTTCACACATAACGACCCGATTACATTGAATGGGGAGCGTTTTACAATGGCTTTCTGAAGCGCGAGCGGCGCTTGAGGCGGAGCGACTGATTGTACACGCGAGCTCTCGTGAGCGGGCTCGTAGTATACATTCACAGTCTGACCGGTATGAGTGCTTAGACATGGCGGCTCGCTGGCAGCGATGGCACGCTGTTTCATATGTGACGTCCCGGTTACTTTGAGCGGGGAACGTTTTCTGAGAGCTTTGTAGCGAGTGAGCGGCGCCGGAGGCGAGGCATTTATTAGCAAGCGTGAGCGCGCTGGGGCGGGCACGTGACTTACAATCGCAGCCTGACTCATATGGGTGTCTGTATGCGGCGGCTCGCTGACAGCAACAGCTGGCTGTTTTACATGAGGCGACCCGGTTACCGTGAACGGGGAGCGTGTCATGAACATTTTGTGACGCGCGAGCAGCGCCGGAGACAGTGTGTCTGTTAGTAAGAGTGAGCGCTTGTGAGCGGGCACGTGACTTACACTCATAACCTGACTGACTTGAGGTTGAAATGGCCGTGTGACAGAGCGGGCATGAGAACTCGCGCTCGCATCCATCTAACACTCGAGCGGCATTTGCGAGCTTTATGGGAGTGGACTCTGTGGGCCAGAGGGACACATGTGTTTGAGAAATTACACTCTTTATGGGATCTCTGTGGGTCGCCGTAAAAACGGCGTTTGTGTGCAGGCGAGAGGGCATTATAACCGGCTCGTTGGCTGCTAAATAATCTCCTGCAGTAGCCCTCTGTGGGGGACTGACAAGGCATGGCGTTTTGACGGTGGTCCGGCCGCAGCGGGACTCAACCGTCTTTTCTCCCCTGATGTTAGGAGGGCTTCGCTTGCTCGGGCTTCAACGCAATCCTCGGCCGGGGTCCCCGCGGGGGAGGCGGCCTGCGGCGGCTGTCCGAGCGCGATCTAGGGCGGCCGCCCTGTCGACGCTGCGAAGCGGCAGGCTTGGCTGGACGCTGAGTGGAGCTTCTAGCCGGCGGCTTGTCACGTGAGCGGCCTGTGGCTGAGATAGAGCATCGTGGCAGAAACAAATTCATGGCCTGCGAGGTCTTCTGTACTTCGGAGAAGCGATCTACAATGCCGTTGACTGCTGGGCCGAAGAGACCGGTGGGGGAGAGCGGCGCGTTGAGGAAAGCGGCGCGCTCAGACTCCCTCTGTCTGCGAGCATCAACCAGAGGTGCCTCTCTGTGACGGTTAGCGCAGCCATGGATCTGCCAATGGCCTGGGCTGCGGTCTTAATGGCGCGGAGGGAAAGGTCTGTCGCGCTCCTTAGATCAGCGATCGCAGCTAGATCCAAACACCTCTCGTCCCATTCACGGAGGAGGGCGGCTTGCAGGATCTGCAGAACGGCCATAGAGTGCAGGGCGGAAGCAGCTTGTCCGGCGGCGGAAAAGGCGCGGCCGACGAGAGCTGACGTGGTCCTGCAGGCTTTTGAGGGGAGCGCAGACTTTGAGCACCATCCAGAGGAGGGCGGGCAAAGGTGCGCTGCTACCGCTTCTTCCACTTGGGGAATGGAAACATACCCCCTCTCGGCGGCGCCGTCCACGTGGGAGAGCGTCGCGGAGAAACTGGAGTGGAGCCTCGCGGAGAAAGGTGCATTCCACGATTTAGAGAGTTCGGCGTGGAGCTCCGGCAGAAAAGGAGCAGGCCTTGAAGCCGGTGGCTGATGGCGGCGCTGAAGAAAACAGCCGTCCAGGCGGTTAAGTGCGGGCTCCTTGGGCGGTGACCACTTGAGGCCGAGGTGGTCAACGGCCTTCACCAGGAGACGCATCACCTCGGCATCCACACCCGAACCCGAAGAGCAGTAAAGGATATTGTCGCCGGATAGAGTTGCTGGCACGGAAGGCTGAAGGCGGCGAGAAGTCGACCGGCTTCCTCAGGCGCTTTCCTCTGCTTGCAGTCGCTGGTTTCAACGGCGGCGGCTTCTCTCGGATCCAGCGGAAATGAAGAGCTTCGCTGAAGAGATGAAAAATCAGGGAAGCAGCCTCTGAGCCCCGTATTTATACGCTAAGCCACACCCCTTCGCGCGGGGTGTGACGCGTAGTGGGCGCGAAGCGCCACCATTGGGCGTGACGTCACGCCAGGCTCACTGGTAGGCTGCTGCAGTTGCCGCAAGGCAGCCAATGAGCACGCTAGGCAGCCTGCTCTAGGTCTGCAGCTGCTGCACTGCGTTGACAATATATACAAAATTAAGGATAATTTTGGCTTCAGTATCTCGAGCAAAGATGAACTTTACCCGTAGCGTAAGCTAAACTTATGCAATACGAGAGAACCTCTCGTAAGAGAACGAGAATTGATGATGTGTGATGGAGGACGCCGTTTTGGCAAATGACATCAGAATTTATTATGAATGATCATTAGGCTTGTTTGAGATGCGCCTTGCCTCGCCTGAAATGTAGTCTTGAGCAGGCGGCTGCAGTGAGGGGAGGAGTGAAAAAGCGCAGGCGCCTACTCTCGACTACATTTCAGAGGCGAGGCGCATCTCAAACAACCCTATCGCAAGACGATTGTTGAAGAGCGTTGTTGTTGATATTAGGCTTGTTTGAGATGAGTGAGCAAAATCTGCGCAGATCCGATCCCCGGTGATCAGCGCGAGATGCATGCCGGTTAGAAATGTGTCCGAGTGCGGTCCGCCTTGCTCTGATGTCATGCCGACGTATGTCAAAAAACTCTCGCTGCAGTCGCCCGCAGTTGCTCTCCACCGACTGCGCTGATCAAAAGCATGATGGGAAACAACTTGCTGACGACACAGCTTAATGCTCACGAAAAAATGATTGATAAACACGTAGGCCTATTTAAAATAGAATTAAATAAGTACTTTCGGTGTCTTTTTCATTATATTAATTATGATGAATTAACTTTATTTTAAACGTATGAATTAACGTTTTTTAAACGTATTTCATTAAAAACAACTTGTATGTGTAGTGTTGCACTGACCTACTACATGTAACAACATTAGTATATCAATAACAGATAAATTATAGTCAAAATGGCCATTAGATTATGTTCAATATGAGGAAGTGTTTTCCTCATTTTGTAATTATTTATAATTAATTTGGCAGCCTGTTGTAATCTTGACTTGCACAATCAAATTCATTCCGAGTCTGTGAGCTGCATCAGGCATCCATAATGTAGTAACCTATTAAAGTGTCATATAATAAACAAATGGTTCCTTAAAATAGATGGCCAAGGTCCTGGATACATGGCCAACAATGAAACAACAATACTCATTACACAAAGGCAGTTTTACAAATTCAAGTCAGTCCTTGAGATACTAACCCTAACAGTTAAATTCTCCAATTATACAACAGTCCACAACAATATGACTGAGATTAAAGGTTTTAATACATTGGTTATGTAAAACAGCTATAACCTATACTCCAGTGGTAAATACAGATCAAAGAACAAGCAGTCACAAAAAGATGTGTTTTATTGGTTCAACAGGATTTTTACCACAGTGCTATCTACACAGAATGCTGACTGAAGCTTGGTCTTATTTCATTGTTTATTTTGGTTAAAGACATTATGATTGTCATTGTGGAACGGTTGTAATAGTATAAACAACATTAGTTTAAATTCAAATAAAAATTCTCAAAAAATTAACTCAATTAAATTTACATGATCTCAACACAGTAGTAATTGCACTTAAAGAAAACTCAGTGTATTGATGTGGCTTAGACAGTCAGGTTTCCCATTATCGTTTAATAAAAAGTCCAAGGCAATGGTTTAATAAATACAGCATTAATGACTTGCGTTAAACTTAAAAAGAAAAAAGAAAAAAAAAAAGAAACGCCGCACACCAAAAACAATGATAAAATATTTGACCACATTAGTCTAAGCAATGGTATTTATGAAAAAATATCTACAAGTGTTTCTTAGTTTTACAGAAGGTATCTGTACATTTCAACCACCAGCAGTGTTCTGATATTCAATCTATTACCCATAAACATGCAGATTTGTACAGAAAGTCTATTTGGTATGCTTAAGAAAGGCACAGGGAATAAATAATAGGCACAGCACACATGTTAGGCCTGAAAATGGAAAATGAGACTCATACTCGACTTTTGATTTTAAGCCAGTATCAAACATGTATTTGTATATAACCAGCTGGGAATTGTGAAATCCACATTAGTCTTTGGCTAATAAAGCTGGACCGGCACCAGTATCTCTGGTACAAAGCAGTAGCAGAATCCAAAACATCTTCTGAGGTATATTTAGGCTTTTAGGTTAGTGACATGAGCTTTGTCACTTTGATAAAAGGCCGGGAGTGATCATGTCAGTCAGCACATTTAAAGCATGATTACAGATATGAGTATAAGATAACATGCCAATCTTTCTTAGGATAAAATCAACGCCACCAATGAAAGTCATTATTTGCATCCTAGCATGTGTTATAGCTTGCTTTCCTGGCTCAGGATGAGACTAGAGAAATACAGAAGTTCTAGAATGGTCCAATATTCCAGAACTGTGTTCTATAAGTGCTGTCAATAATCAACCCAGTAATGCTTAAACACAGAGTAGCATTTCTCATCTTAAATCAGTCTTAATTTCATTTCAGGCACATCTGCGCTCAGTCTTTCTTCAGCTCTGATGGTTGGCTAACAGGCCTCGGAGAGACGGACAGCTCTTGCTCCACTGGGAGTGTCACAGGGGCCACACTGTCGTTGTTCTCCAGTGCTCCGTAGGAAAACGAGCCGTTATAATCAGGCTGCACAGCCCAGCCTTTGTTGTGAATGGTTGGAATACCTGTGTTGACACATGATTGGTTGTTTGGCTTGACGATAACAATAATAAATAAATCAGCCATCTCTAAATAAGATATGACATCAGCTGGCCTTTTTATCTTGAGCCAGATTCCAAGCAAAGCACAAGACTGGTGTCTTCCCACCAGTTTCCTTTCCAAATCTTAATGAAAAAAGGTGAAAAAATAAATAAATATATATATATACATACCTTTCACCATGTCCATAGTAACATATGGCTCAAAGGATTTGACTTTCCTCTTGCTTTTAGTAATCAGGAACACTCCAAGAAAGCATATAGCACATCTGCGGAAAATTACAAAGAACAAAGACACGTTTGAACAAATCCCAGAGAGTTTGTTAGTCACTGCTACTGCTGAGAAAACAAACGTGTGTGGAATTTCAGTTTTCTTCCTGACACAGATGTGTTACAGTGTATCACATAGTACTATAGTGAGTATTTTCCACCTTGATGAATGAGATACTGAATGTAACTATCAGCTATCTCATGTAACTAACTTAGGGCTATCAATGGATATAAATATTTAATATAAATATTACATTTTTCATAATTAATGCATTAACACATTCAATTAATCTTAAAGGAAATAAAACTAATTAGTAAACTTTTTCTGCGATTATTAAATTCAGCAATTTTGTGAATGGCATACACTACAGTTCAAAAGATTGTGATCAGTAAAACAAAATTGAAGAATTAATATTATTCAGCAAGGACGCATTAAACTGATCAAAAGTGAACTTAGACATTTATAATCGTTACAAAAAAAAAACATTAAAATATATGCCGTTCTTTTGAACTTTCTATTCATCATGAGAATCCTTTAAAAAATATATTTTCAGTCTCCACAAAAATATTAAGCTGCACAACTGTTTTCAACATTGATAATAATAAGAAATGACATTTTAATGCATATTGAAATAAAAAAGTCATTTCACAATATTACTGTTTTACTGTTTGACCAGTAGTGTATGATGTAGTTAGAATGCATCATAAAACCTACCCCAACAGAAACATGCATATGTGCAGAACGTCTTCATGGTAAAACTCCTGATAAAATATGGCTCCTGTTTTAAAACAAATGCGATGGGAATGAGAATGAGACCACTAACATAGTGCTGAAATGAAGATAGAGAAAGAAATGTGCAAGTCCTACCTGCCACAATTGCAAATGTTGTGGAGAAAATGTAATTCACACAGGCGATTAGACAGGAATCATACAGATAAGATGCCTGTGCTAAAAATCTAATAAAGAAAGTCAAGTCATATAAAAGAACAACAGAACATCAGAACATCAACACAACAAACACCAGAACTTACGATGCTTGAAAGACGACAGTAGCCACCATGCAGACGAACATGACGTAGAATATGGGATATGACAGCTGTAGAGGACCCAAGATGCTAAGCACAATCATCCCTGAAACCGCCTTCACTGTGATTACAGTCACTGAACCTAAGGGGCAAAGCTCCATTATTTTGGTCATTGGTATATTTATGACTTCTTTATCTGTGCATTCCTTCAGCTTTTTTTGCAACTTTGCAAAACATCTACTGCTTGTGGATCAGTTTGAGTAATGGGCTCACAATGGGCTCTACAGACAGCATATGTTGTGTAATTGTCCTACCAAGTAGTGCCACCAGTAGCAAAATCAGAACAAGGTAGTTTGCATTCCGCTGTTTGTAGAAATACAGCACCAGACAGAATGTGATGATCCCCAGAAGCTGGAAAAACAAACCGCATTCAATGCTAATCATCAACACTTGAAAAAGACAAGCTGGTGTTTTCACTCATCAACAAAAATTGGTTTAATATTTGCAATTAAAAAATAATAATAATAATTTGGACTGTAATGATTTCAAGCATGACATTATTCTCAGGCAAAAAACACACAATATTATACCAATTAAATAATCACACAATGACTTTCTAAAAGATGAGGGTGTGTATTACCAAGTATAAGAGGAAGGGCCAGCCAATAACATGTTTTACTATGTTCTCGGCATTCAGCTTTTCATGAGAATTCGGCCCAAACGTCACAAAGAGGTAAGTGCCGCCCGCCGTCAAGGCACAGCCCAGGAAAGTCAAGATGTAGCGCTCTACAAACACAAGAAAATGTGTGAAATCATTTCTGTAATGTCTGAACAATTACACTGCATAGGGACTGCATTTAATTGTTTGCATTAATAATACAAATAAGTAGTTACTTGTTGCTTATTAACACATAGCCCCAAATTCCTCAATCTTTTGAAAACACAGCTTGCTCAACAAAGCCAGCATTATGCAACTGAAAGTAATCAACACTATTTATGATTGTTTTTTAATATATACAAATATTAATATATATATATATATATATATATATTTACTGAGAAAGATGAGCAGAACTCACTCAAGAATTCCTGTGCCTTCCACTTTTCCCGCAAAAACAGGAAACCTAAAATGGAGCTTGCTGTGAAGAACAAAACAGAAAACACTGGTCATCTTCAGAGCATGGTTATTTGAGTTAACTAAAACCATAAAAAAAAACATGTTTGTTACTTGAAATAAAATAAACATTTACTGAAATCAAATCAAATAAACTTTCAGCTAGTTGCAAAGTAAACATTTCACATTTTCATATAGCTTGATGTAGCCTACTAAAATAACTAAAACTGAAATAAAATTTAATAAAACCTATATATAGACATACCCCCCCCCCCCCCCCGCCAAAAAAGACAAACAACAAAATTGCTAAACTAAAATGAAAACATTAAAATAAAAACAAATTCAAAATATTAATAAAAACTATAATAGTATCTCAATGAGACTTACATAACACTTACACATAAAAATAAATGTTTATGGCAAATAACATCAGTCAAGAAGCACTGTAATATAAACATTTTAATTACATTAAATATAAGAAAACAGTATAAAATATGGAAGTGAATGCAACATAACAGTAATAATACCTACTTATGACAGACACGGCATTAAGTGGAGCTATGAGAGAGAGCGGAGCAAAAGCATAAGACACAAACAGTGCGCCCTCCCCCAGAACCATCAGCATCAGGCCAGACCACCAGGTCTTAGTGTAGTAGTATTGCCTCGGGTCTTTATTTCCTGCCAACGTCACATGACCTTGTTTCTGCGAGAGAAAACATCAGTCATTATGCATGTTTGTCTATTACACCTTTTTAAACCCACTCTCCTAGATACTATACCAAACAGCAGCAGGGTTATAAAACAAGATGTTGGGAAAAGGCAAATAAAAGCAGATGACTTTCACAGGGCGTAACCTGAACACACCCTGACCCTGAATTACAATGCAATTATAAATGTAGGCTGCAAATACACACTTACCTGAATGCTGACTGAGATGCTGACCAACAGGTTTCCAAAGATAGCTAACAATGTACCAATGAGGTTTTCCTGTGTATAAATCACAAAGATAAGACATGTTAAAGTCCTGTTAAAATGTAACGATATATATATATGTATATATATATATAGTGAAAAAAGAAAGTACACCCTTTTGAATTCTATGGTTTTACATATCAGGACATAACAACAACAACACATGACATATTACACCGTGTCATGATTTATAAAACAAAAACTAGGCCATGTGTGAAACATTACGTACACCCTTACTGCTTCCATAGGAATTAAGAGGGTAAGTAGCAGTCAGGCGCTACTAATCAAGTGTCTTTGATTAACTGATCATCAGGAAGTTATGACCATGATCATGACCAACTCTATAAAAGCAGAAGTTTTGGCAGTCTGGAGCATTCAGGTGTGTGATAACACAATGCCAAGGAGGAAAATGTCAGCAATGATCTTAGAGAAGCAATTGTTTCTGCCCATCAATCTAGGAAGGGTTACAAGTCCATTTCCAAACAAATTGAATTCCATCATTCTACAGTGAGGAAGATTATTCACAAGTGGAAAACATTCAAGAAAGTTGTCAATCTTCACAGAAGTGGACGTCCCAGCAAATTCACCCCAAGGTCAGACCGTGACACCCAAAAATACACTTCAGACTCTACAGGCCTCAGTTAACATGTAAATGAAAATAAAATGAAAACATAAAAATAAAAACTATAATAACTGATACTATATCAGAATCCGTGAAAACTATATTAGTATCTAACGGTTAGAGAGTCTGACTTGTAACCCGAAGGTCATGGGTTCGAGTCTACCGGCAGGAAATGTAGGTGGGGGAGTGAATGAACTGAGGTGCAAGGCACCAAACCCCCAATCGCTCCCTGGTTGCCACATCAAAAATGGCTGCCCTCTGCTCCTGGTGTGTTCAGTTCACTACTCCTAATGTGTGTGCACTAACTTGGATGGGTTAAATGCAGAGGACAAATTCCAAGTATGGGTTACCATACTTGGCCTTCGCATCTCCCTTTTTCACTTTCAATGGTACTTATAAAACACTGCTTCAGAAGTTCAGAGCTGTTAAAGTTCATGACAGTACAATTAGAAAAGACAACAAGTATGGCATGTTTGGTAGAGTTGCCAGCAGAAAGCCTCTTCTCTCTAAAAAGAACATGGCAGCACGACTTAGGTTTGCATAGTTGCATCTGAACAAACCTCAAGACTTCTGGAAACTTTGGACAGACAAGACTTTGTTTTGATTTTGATTCGTTTGGCAGCCACAGGACCTGGACACCTTGCAGTGATTGAATCAACAATGAACTCATCCAACGTATTCTAGAGTCAAATGTGAGGCCATCTGTCCGACAGCTAAAGCTTGGCCGATATTGGGTCATGCATCAGGACAATGATCCCAGGCACAACAGCATATCTACAACACAGAATATCTGAAAAAGAAAAGAATCAAGGTGTTGCACTGGCCCAGTCAAAGTCCAGACCTCTCAACCCGAATTAAATGTTGCGGAGAGACATTAGGAGATCTGTGCATAAACAATTGCCCACAAACCTCAATGAACTGAAGCAACGTTGTAAAGAAGAGTGTGCCAAAATTCCTCCAGAAAGATGTGAGAGACTGATAAAGTCATATGGAAAATTATTTCTTCAAGTTATTGCTGCTAAAGTTGGTTCTACAAGCCATTAGGCTAAATCAAAGTGTGTGCTTATTTGGTCACACATGGCTTCTCCTCCATTTTGGCTATATTTTTGTTAAATAAATAATGACACGGTGTAATATGTCATGTGTTGTTGTTGTTCATCTGAGGTTGTATTTATCTAATTATAAGACCTACTAAAAACCAGCAGGTGTCTTTAGACCATGACTGTATGTGCATTAGTGTGGCATTAAGCTATATCAGTATTAGGCTAACAGTCAGTTTAGTATAACATAATCGCTATTTCAAGATCAGCTTTTGTAAACGCTTATTTTCGTTTTGCATTTCTAGTTTGATTGTTATTGCAAACATTGTAGCATAGACTCACGGTGTAAGAGTCTTCCGTCACATTGTCGTCTCGTGCCATTCTCACGCCGTTCATCCTTACTTCAGATGACTTCCTTCCCCTACACACGCATCACCGAGCCCGTCTCACAGCTCAGTCCAGTTGCCACTCGGATGAAAGACAGTTCTACTTTCCTCTGTTTGGGCTGCAGTTTACGTGGATCGCCATTTTCGAAACGCCGTTTCTTCCGGGTACACCTGTCAAGTGACTTGACGTTGTACGCAGCCGTGTGACGTCGGATTTGGATGTGACGAAGCACGCATTTTACACAACTACACCCCCCCCCCCCCCCCCCCCCCCCAAATTTTTTTTTGATTAAACAGCTCAATTCATATAGATTAATTTTACGATCTCTTTAACAACTTTTTGAAACCTCAAAGTGCAGTAGACGTAGTAGGCTTACTGTCTCTGGAGGGACAGACATTTCTCAGATTTCATTAAAAATATCTTCATCGTTTATGTTCCGAAGATAAACGAATGTCTTACAGGTTTGGAACAACATGAGGGTGAGTATTATAAGAATTTTTGGTTGAACTATCCCTGTAATTGTCTGCCATCTGTAAATTGTTAATGTCTGGACAGTTCCACAGGTGCATTGTGCAATATTATGGTTAGTTCATTGAACAAGCATGAAAAGCATTGTTTAAACCCTTTCCAATAAGGATCTGTAAAGCTTATTTGGATTTTACAAAATTCTCTTTAAGATACATCCTGTAAAAGAGACTTCTTTCTTTATTTTTCTTCTTTCTTTCTTTCTTTCTTTCTTTCTTTCTTTCTTTCTTTCTTCTTTCTTTCTTTCTTTCTTTCTTTCTTTCTTTCTTCTTTCTTTCTTTCTTTCTTTCTTGATGAGCATTGACACTTGGTATCTGGTTTGGACAGTAGATGGCACCAGTGACCTTCTTAAAGTAAGTACACATAAATGTCATCAGCCTGGTCATGGTTTTTGACTCTGCTGTTGTACCACACAATGAAATAAAAATATATATTTTTGGGCACATTGCTATATGTGAGAGAAGTTTCCTCCAGGAAGTACAGTTGGCGTTAAGATTAGACTTTCCCAAGACCTACACCCAGACCAAAATAATACCACATCTAGGTCATAACACCATCGACAATATTAGCAATATCTGTTATGCCACGATCCAGGATTTATATTCTAATGAATTTAAATGCTTACTTTCTAGTACACAGTAGCCAAGTAGCAGTTCAAAGCCATTGAGGTCCTATGAATTCCCTGCAGTGCTGAGGATATGTATTGTGCCAACCTGTGGTTGAGGTAATTATTAATCTATAGTTTGTTGGAAATAGAGTAATGACCCACATACCCTCAACAAGATGTTTATATGAGCCCAAGACCACAAGATTCTGCCTGAAAGCAGCACCTTGAGATGTTCCAAAACTGATATTTAGCAATTTTCCAATATCATATCCCAGAGCTATGAGGCTACAGGCTGGTAACAATTATTATGCCATTCATCAATGGCACAACTGAAATGACGCACATATTAATGTTGTTTTAGGGTTCGCTCATTCCTTTAGGCAAAATATGTGTATTCCACCCCCCCCCCCCCCCCCCCCCCCACCACCACCACCACCACCACACCTGCTAGTGATAGATAAAACATTGCAGACAACGAATAGATGGGTTGTGGTGTGGCTGACATGAAACGAATCTGTGACCTTTCACCATTTTGCGAAAGGATAAAATAATCTATAGCTAATTAATTTTTTGTAGAGAAGAGGTACACCCATGTCATAATAGTTACTGAGGTTATGAGAAATGAGAAATGTGTCATCACTCTACGCATGTTCAGATGTCATTGGGCGTGGAAGGCCTGTGGAAAGCAAACCTTCAGATCATCAAGTGTATGCAGGATTATTATTATCTCCTGATCAGTAGCACACATATGGAAAATGTCCAACACAGAATCATTTTAATCACAGAAACATTTAATTGATTATGGCTTGGAAATAAACAGGAAGACAATAATTTTAATAGAATTTAAAATGAAAAAAACAAAACAAAAAAAACCTGTAGTTAAAAAAAAAAAAAATAGCTGCAAAAATGACCTGTAAAAAAAATAGGAACAGAAACATCTCTAGCAAGCAGCAAGGTATCATATTTCTTCTTACAGTTCCATGGAATGCATATATATAGAATGAATATTTGACTTGAGGCAAGATCTGAAATCACTTTGTTAGTTAGCAAGCTTTATAATAAGCAGAATTTTTTTTACAAAACGCTGAGTGGATTTTTGCTGGAATACAAAATGCCACAGTATAGATGCATCAGATGGTTCAGAGCATCAGGCTTGAATGATTAATAATGCTCTATCTCTGTGGAGAAATACTCCCTTTCACTGACATCACCCTCGGAAGAAAAGGAACATTCTTTCCCTTAAGGTCTGTCCTCAGGAGGGAAACAAACAGCACCCCTGATGGGATAGTGTAACGTACTGTAAAGTTTCAGATTAAAATCAAAAGACTCTTAAAATCAAAGATTCTTAGATTTTTTTAGAGAAAAATGTCACTGAAGCGTTTGCTTGCGGTCCTGAGGGTTTAACAGTTGTAGTTTGACTTTGGTGACAGTTTTTTTTTTGTGAGATTTTTTTTGTCCCATTCTTAAAAGCTTATGTAGTAGTATACCAGAAAATTTCTTATGCCTGTCAATATAAAAAAATCTATGCTGCAGGAAATAGCCCCTCAAAAAAGACTTTAATATGTAAAATGCTGAAGTCAGAAATCAGGCTAAAAAGGAGAAAGCCTCCCAGGACAATTGTTTGAGCTTTTTTTTTTACTTTTTGACGTATTTGGGAAATACCAGAAAATTATCTGTCTTTTTACTTCCTGAAACCCTGTTATTCTACCTGTAGGCATGTTACTGTAATTTATGGCTTAAGCCTTTTATAATTATTGTTGACTCATGAACTAATTTATTAAACACACTGTGAGACGCACTGCTGATTAGTGGCAGTGCCACTAATTAACTCTTCCGTTATCTTCACCTTCATTTGAAATGTATTAATTTGTTTATTAATCATTCAATTTATTCATACATCTGTTTATTGCATTTACATTTAGTTATATAGCAGACACGCTTTTATCCAAAGTGATTTGAGGAGCATCCCACCAGTATTTGTTGTACTTTGGCAAAGTAAAAAACTAAACTAAAAATGTCTAGCCATTCAAAACTTTTCCGAAATTTTTTTTTCTATCATTTATGAAGATTACATATGTATAAATAAACAAGTCAAATAGATGCTGTAGCAAAGCTACCTCTTCTGTTGTGGTTTTGCCTAATGTTGCAAGTGTAGATTCTAAGAATTTTTTTTGAAACATTCATAAAACTGCAGCATTTTTTCTGTTGTTTATTTTTGATTTTATAAAGCACATTCAGATCACATTTCACAAATGAAAACATACTATATAAATACGAATAAGACTAAAGCTTTCTAAGTAATACAAAGTTAAAGCTGCTGTAGGTAACTTTGAAAAAATGTATTTGCTAAAAACTGTCATTATGTCCTGACAGTAGAATATGAGACAGATAATCTGTGTACAAATCAAGCTCCTCTGGCTCCTCCCAGTGGTCCTATAGAGCTGGTAAGTCCCGCCCTTCCGCTTACCCCGCTGGACCTCTAGGTTGAAAAATCGTCAATGCAAGTGAATGAGAGAAAATAATTATTTTCTAATCCCGTTTGAATTTTGCAATGAATGTGAACATATGTTGTCTGTGAATTTTTTATATAATTTTTCCGTGTAAAGAATGCTACAATTTAGCGGGTAGAATTTTCATACGGTTAGACTTTGTGTGAGAGCACTTTGTGGACTACAACTCTTTGCTGCTTTCGACGCGTTTGATATACATCACCACCACTAGCACACGGATCCCGCTAAACATGCCTTTGTTTGAATGGTGACATTTGGGTACAAAACACATAGGCATCTCGATCTAATTCCTTAGATTATCGCACCGTGATTTGTG